>NC_091380.1:4989505-4997005 GCF_038502225.1 Cherax quadricarinatus
ATCCTGACCTTCATTTTTCCACCGTGGAAAATACCTCAGGGTATCCCCTTGACAGGGGGGAGGTATCCCTTGAGAAATTAAACACCACCTATAAACAGGTCATTACCAACAGTCAGTAATTCTTTAATACCTAAAATATTGATCAGAATATACCCTCACTGTATATATACTGAGACATGCACATCTCAATGTATATACACTGAGAGATACCCCTTCTTATACCCTTTTTTACAACCTTAACACCTTGAACCAAGGTGCTAGCATAACAAGGGGGCCCCTACTTGTTACACTCTTAGCACCTGGAACCAAGGTGCTAGCATAACAAGGGGGCCCCTACTTGTTACACTCTTAGCACCTGGAACCAAGGTGCTAGCATAACAAGGGGGCCCCTACTTGTTACACTCTTAACACCTTGAACCAAGGTGCTAGCATAAGGGGGGGCCCTACTTGGTACACTCTTAACACGTGGTTTGCTAGTCGGGAGGCACACCTATATGGGCATGTAACACTTAGCATACGACAACTATCCATTGGGTTTACCAATACCAGTTCAAGGACATATATCAGTAGTGTACTTGTGTAGTATACTTAGATAATCCCAGCTTCTTTAATTATAGACAGGCTCCCTTCTTGCTGTGACGTAACGAGTTCCGTACATGTGAGCCTCCAGCTAGAAGCCTCCGTCAGAGTTCAACGCGACGATCTGGAGTTTTGAGAGACTGATCGCGGGTTCTATCCCCGCCCGTGGTATGGTTTGTTTGCAATCGTGTCATTACGATTCGTGAGTCAGATTTCAACGCTAGGCTTAGACTCGACAGGCAGGCCTGGGTTTCTCCTCAAGACTCTTAATTATACGCCTCTAAGACATCCAACGTGTGTATTTTGTCACCCAATATCTCCTGACGAATCAGATTTTAAATCACTTTATTTGTTTATTGATTTGATACTTTCAGTGTTGTGTATCACCGTTGTTTATGTCCCTCGTTGTTTATATCCCTCGTTGTTTACGTCCCTCGTTGTTTATGTCCCTCGTTGTTTATGTCCCTCGTTGTTTATATCCCTCGTTGTTTACGTCCCTCGTTGTTTATGTCCCTCGTTGTTTATGTCCCTCGTTGTTTATGTCCCTCGTTGTTTATGTCCCTCGTTGTTTATGTCCCTCGCTGTTTACGTCCCTCGTTATGTCCCTCGTTGTTTATGTCCCTCGTTGTTTATGTCCCTCGTTGTTTATGTCCCTCGTTGTTTATGTCCCTCGTTGTTTATGTCCCTCGTTGTTTATGTCCCTCGTTGTTTATGTCCCTCGTTGTTTATGTCCCTCGTTGTTTATGTCCCTCGTTGTTTATGTCCCTCGTTTACGTCCCTCGTTGTTTATGTCCCTCGTTGTTTATGTCCCTCGTTGTTTATGTCCCTCGTTGTTTATGTCCCTCGTTGTTTATGTCCCTCGTTGTTTATGTCCCTCGTTGTTTATGTCCCTCGTTGTTTATGTCCCTCGTTGTTTATGTCCCTCGTTGTTTATGTCCCTCGTTGTTTGTCCCTCGTTGTTTATGTCCCTCGTTGTTTACGTCCCTCGTTGTTTATGTCCCTCGTTGTTTACGTCCCTCGTTGTTTATGTCCCTCGTTGTTTATGTCCCTCGTTGTTTATGTCCCTCGTTGTTTACGTCCCTCGTTGTTTATGTCCCTCGTTGTTTATGTCCCTCGTTATGTCCCTCGTTGTTTATGTCCCTCGTTGTTTACGTCCCTCGTTGTTTATGTCCCTCGTTGTTTGTCCCTCGTTGTTTGTCCCTCGTTGTTTATGTCCCTCGTTGTTTATGTAGCTCGTTGTTTATGTCCATCGTTCACTTGTTTACTTTAGTGTCTCCTGTTATGAGTCAGTGTTCTGTTACTTCTCTCTACACTGTGTTCTGCCACTTCTCTCTACACTGTGTTCTGTCACTTCTCTCTACACTGTGTTCTGTCACTTCTCTCTACACTGTGTTCTGTCACTTCCCTCTACACTGTGTTCTGTCACTTCCCTCTACACTGTGTTCTGTCACTTCTCTCTACACTGTGTTCTGCCACTTCTCTCTACACTGTGTTCTGTCACTTCTCTCTACACTGTGTTCTGCCACTTCTCTCTACACTGTGTTCTGTCACTTCTCTCTACACTGTGTTCTGTCACTTCTCTCTACACTGTGTTCTGTCACTTCTCTCTACACTGTGTTCTGTCACTTCTCTCTACACTGTGTTCTGTCACTTAACTCTACACTGTGTTCTGTCACTTCACTCTACACTGTGTTCTGTCACTTCTCTCTACACTGTGTTCTGTCACTTACACACTGTGTTCTGCCATTTCTCTCTACACTGTGTTCTGTCACTTCTCTCTACACTGTGTTCTGTGTTCTGTCACTTACCTCTACACAGTGTTCTGTCACTTACCTCTACACTGTGTTCTGTCACTTACCTCTACACAGTGTTCTGTCACTTACCTCTACACTGTGTTCTGCCACTTCTCTCTACACTGTGTTCTGTCACTTACCTCTACACAGTGTTCTGTCACTTACCTCTACACTGTGTTCTGTCACTTCCCTCTACACTGTGTTCTGTCACTTACCTCTACACAGTGTTCTGTCACTTACCTCTACACTGTGTTCTGTCACTTCCCTCTACACTGTGTTCTGTCACTTACCTCTACACTGTGTTCTGTCACTTCCCTCTACACTGTGTTCTGTCACTTACCTCTACACTGTGTTCTGTCACTTACCTCTACACTGTGTTCTGTTACTTCTTTCTACACTGTGTTCTGTCACTTCTCTCTACACTGTGTTCTGCCACTTCTCTCTACACTGTGTTCTGTCACTTCTCTCTACACTGTGTTCTGTCACTTACCTCTACACTGTGTTCTGTCACTTACCTCTACACTGTGTTCTGTCACTTACCTCTAAACTGTGTTCTGTCACTTCTCTCTACACTGTGTTCTGCCACTTCTCTCTACACTGTGTTCTGCCACTTCTCTCTACACTGTGTTCTGCCACTTCTCTCTACACTGTGTTCTGCCACTTCTCTCTACACTGTGTTCTGCCACTTCTCTCTACACTGTGTTCTGTCACTTCCCTCTACACTGTGTTCTGTCACTTACCTCTACACTGTGTTCTGTCACTTACCTCTACACTGTGTTCTGTTACTTCTCTCTACACTGTGTTCTGTCACTTCTCTCTATACTGTGTTCTGCCAATTCTCTCTACACTGTGTTCTGTCACTTCTCTCTACACTGTGTTCTGTCACTTACCTCTACACTGTGTTCTGTCACTTACCTCTACACTGTGTTTTGTCACTTACCTCTACACTGTGTTCTGTCACTTCTCTCTACACTGTGTTCTGCCACTTCTCTCTACACTGTGTTCTGCCACTTCTCTCTACACTGTGTTCTGTCACTTCCCTCTACACTGTGTTCTGTCACTTACCTCTACACTGTGTTCTGTCACTTACCTCTACACTGTGTTCTGTTACTTCTCTCTACACTGTGTTCTGTCACTTCTCTCTACACTGTGTTCTGCCACTTCTCTCTACACTGTGTTCTGTCACTTCTCTCTACACTGTGTTCTGTCACTTACCTCTACACTGTGTTCTGTCACTTACCTCTACACTGTGTTCTGTCACTTACCTCTACACTGTGTTCTGTCACTTCTCTCTACACTGTGTTCTGTCACTTCTCTCTACACTGTGTTCTGTCACTTACCTCTACACTGTGTTCTGTCACTTACCTCTACACTGTGTTCTGTCACTTCCCTCTACACTGTGTTCTGTCACTTCCCTCTACACTGTGTTCTGTCACTTCCCTCTACACTGTGTTCTGTCACTTCCCTCTACACTGTGTTCTGTCACTTCTCTCTACACTGTGTTCTGTCACTTACCTCTACACTGTGTTCTGTCACTTCTCTCTACACTGTGTTCTGTCACTTCTCTCTACACTGTGTTCTGTCACTTCTCTCTACACTGTGTTCTGTCACTTCTCCCTACACTGTGTTCTGTCACTTCTCTCTACACTGTGTTCTGTCACTTCTCCCTACACTGTGTTCTGTCACTTCTCCCTACACTTTGTTCTGTCACTTCTCTCTACACTGTGTTCTGTCACTTCTCCCTACACTGTGTTCTGCCACTTCTCTCTACACTGTGTTCTGTCACTTCCCTCTACACTGTGTTCTGCCACTTCTCTCTACACTGTGTTCTGTCACTTCTCTCTACACTGTGTTCTGTCACTTACCTCTACACTGTGTTCTGTCACTTACCTCTACACTGTGTTCTGTCACTTCTCTCTACACTGTGTTCTGTCACTTACCTCTACACAGTGTTCTGTCACTTACCTCTACACTGTGTTCTGCCACTTTTCTCTACACTGTGTTCTGCCACTTCTCTCTACACTGTGTTCTGTCACTTCTCTCTACACTGTGTTCTGTCACTTCTCTCTACACTGTGTTCTGTCACTTCTCTCTACACTGTGTTCTGTCACTTCTCTCTACACTGTGTTCTGTCACTTCTCTCTACACTGTGTTCTGTCACTTCTCCCTACACTGTGTTCTGTCACTTCTCTCTACACTGTGTTCTGTCACTTCTCCCTACACTGTGTTCTGTCACTTCTCCCTACACTGTGTTCTGTCACTTCTCTCTACACTGTGTTCTGTCACTTCCCTCTACAGAGTTCTGTCACTTCCCTCTACACTGTGTTCTGTCACTTCTCTCTACACTGTGTTCTGTCACTTCTCTCTACACTGTGTTCTGTCACTTCCCTCTACAGAGTTCTGTCACTTCTCTCTACACTGTGTTCTGTCACTTCCCTCTACAGAGTTCTGTCACTTCCCTCTACACTGTGTTCTGTCACTTCTCTCTACACTGTGTTCTGTCACTTCTCTCTACACTGTGTTCTGTCACTTCCCTCTACAGAGTTCTGTCACTTCCCTCTACACTGTGTTCTGTCACTTCCCTCTACACTGTGTTCTGTTACTTCCCTCTACACTGTGTTCTGTCACTTCCCTCTACACTGTGTTCTGTCACTTCTCTCTACACTGTGTTCTGTCACTTCTCTCTACACTGTGTTCTGTCACTTCTCTCTACACTGTGTTCTGTCACTTCTCTCTACACTGTGTTCTGTCACTTCTCTCTACACTGTGTTCTGTCACTTCTCTCTACACTGTGTTCTGCCACTTCTCTCTACACTGTGTTCTGTCACTTCTCTCTACACTGTGTTCTGTCACTTCTCTCTACACTGTGTTCTGTCACTTCTGTCTACACTGTGTTCTGTCACTTCTCTCTACACTGTGTTCTGTCACTTCTCTCTACACTGTGTTCTGTCACTTCTCTCTACACTGTGTTCTGTCACTTCTCTCTACACTGTGTTCTGTCACTTCTCTCTACACTGTGTTCTGTCACTTCTCTCTACACTGTGTTCTGCCACTTCTCTCTACACTGTGTTCTGCCACTTCTCTCTACACTGTGTTCTGCCACTTCTCTCTACACTGTGTTCTGTCACTTCTCTCTACACTGTGTTCTGTCACTTACCTCTACACTGTGTTCTGTCACTTCTCTCTACACTGTGTTCTGCCACTTCTCTCTACACTGTGTTCTGCCACTTCTCTCTACACTGTGTTCTGTCACTTCCCTCTACACTGTGTTCTGCCACTTACCTCTACACTGTGTTCTGTCACTTCTCTCTACACTGTGTTCTGTCACTTACCTCTACACTGTGTTCTGTCACTTCTCTCTACACTGTGTTCTGTCACTTCTCTCTACACTGTGTTCTGTCACTTACCTCTTCACTGTGTTCTGTCACTTCTCTCTACACTGTGTTCTGTCACTTCTCTCTACACTGTGTTCTGTCACTTCTCTCTACACTGTGTTCTGTCACTTCTCTCTACACTGTGTTCTGCCACTTCTCTCTACACTGTGTTCTGTCACTTCTCTCTACACTGTGTTCTGTCACTTCTCTCTACACTGTGTTCTGTCACTTCTGTCTACACTGTGTTCTGTCACTTCTCTCTACACTGTGTTCTGTCACTTCTCTCTACACTGTGTTCTGTCACTTCTCTCTACACTGTGTTCTGTCACTTCTCTCTACACTGTGTTCTGTCACTTCTCTCTACACTGTGTTCTGCCACTTCTCTCTACACTGTGTTCTGCCACTTCTCTCTACACTGTGTTCTGCCACTTCTCTCTACACTGTGTTCTGTCACTTCCCTCTACACTGTGTTCTGTCACTTTCCTCTACACTGTGTTCTGCCACTTCTCTCTACACTGTGTTCTGTCACTTCCCTCTACACTGTGTTCTGTCACTTCCCTCTACACTGTGTTCTGTCACTTCTCTCTACACTGTGTTCTGTCACTTACCTCTACACTGTGTTCTGTCACTTCCCTCTACACTGTGTTCTGTCACTTCTCTCTACACTGTGTTCTGTCACTTACCTCTACACTGTGTTCTGTCACTTCTCTCTACACTGTGTTCTGTCACTTACCTCTACACTGTGTTCTGTCACTTACCTCTACACTGTGTTCTGTCACTTACCTCTACACTGTGTTCTGTCACTTCTCTCTACACTGTGTTCTGTCACTTCTCTCTACACTGTGTTCTGTCACTTCTCTCTACACTGTGTTCTGTCACTTCTCTCTACACTGTGTTCTGCCACTTCTCTCTACACTGTGTTCTGCCACTTCTCTCTACACTGTGTTCTGCCACTTCTCTCTACACTGTGTTCTGTCACTTCTCTCTACACTGTGTTCTGTCACTTCTCTTTATTCAACTCCCTTTAGTGTTGTGACTCCCTCCATCAACCTCTCCCTCCCTCCATCAACCTCTCCCTCCCTCCAACCTCTCCCTCCCTCCCTCCCTCCATCAACCTCTCCCTCCCTCCAACCTCTCCCTCCCTCCCTCCATCAACCTCTCCCTCCCTCCCTCCATCAACCTCTCCCTCCCTCCCTCCAACCTCTCCCTCCCTCCCTCCCTCCCTCCATCAACCTCTCCCTCCCTCAACCTCTAACTCCCTCCCTCCATCAACCTCTCCCTCCCTCCATCAACCTCTCCCTCCCTCCAACCTCTCCCTCCCTCCAACCTCTCCCTCCCTCCCTCCCTCCATCAACCTCTCCCTCCCTCCCTCCATCAACCTCTCCCTCCCTCCCTCCCTCCATAACCTCTCCCTCCCTCCCTCCCTCCATCAACCTCTCCCTCCCTCCCTCCATCAACCTCTCCCTCCCTCCATCAACATCTCCCTCCCTCCCTCTATCAACCTCTCCCTCCCTCCCTCCATCAACCTCTCCCTCACTTCTTCCCATGGATGAACCTCTCCCTCCCTCCCTACCATCCATCAACCTCTCCCTCCCTCCCTCCCTCCCTCCATCAACCTCTCCCTCCCTCCCTCCATCAACCTCTCCCTCCCTCCCTCCATCAACCTCTCCCTCCCTCCCTCCATCAACCTTTCCCTCCCTCCCTCCCTCCATCAACCTCTCTCTCCCTCCCTCCCTCCATCAACCTCTCCCTCC
>NC_091380.1:5002005-5014505 GCF_038502225.1 Cherax quadricarinatus
AGCACGGACAAGATCTGTCTTGATAAGATGGGTATTTATATAGCACGGACTAGATCTGTCTTCATATGATGGGTATTTATATAGCACGGACTAGATCTGTCTTGATATGATGGGTATTTATATAGCACGGACTAGATCTGTCTTGATATGATGGGTATTTATATAGCACAGACTAGATCTGTCTTGATATGATGGGTATTTATATAGCACGGACAAGATCTGTCTTGATATGATGGGTATTTATATAGCACGGACTAGATCTGTCTTGATGTGATGGGTATGTATATAGCACGGACAAGATCTGTCTTGATATGATGGGTATTTATATAGCACGGACAAGATCTGTCTTGATATGATGGGTATTTATATAGCACGGACTAGATCTGTCTTGATGTGATGGGTATTTATATAGCACGGACTAGATCTGTCTTGATATGATGGGTATTTATATAGCACGGACTAGATCTGTCTTGATATGATAGGTATTTATATAGCACAGACAAGATCTGTCTTGATATGATGGGTATTTATATAGCACGGACTAGATCTGTCTTGATGTGATGGGTATTTATATAGCACGGACAAGATCTGTCTTGATATGATGGGTATTTATATAGCACGGACAAGATCTGTCTTGATATGATGGGTATTTATATAGCACGGACTAGATCTGTCTTGATATGATGGGTATTTATATAGCACGGACTAGATCTGTCTTGATATGATGGGTATTTATATAGCACGGACTAGATCTGTCTTGATGTGATGGGTATTTATATAGCACGGACTAGATCTGTCTTGATATGATGGGTATTTATATAGCACGGACTAGATCTGTCTTGATATGATGGGTATTTATATAGCACGGACAAGATCTGTCTTGATATGATGGGTATTTATATAGCACGGACAAGATCTGTCTTGATATGATGGGTATTTATATAGCACGGACTAGATCTGTCTTGATATGATGGGTATTTATATAGCACGGACTAGATCTGTCTTGATATGATGGGTATTTATATAGCACGGACAAGATCTGTCTTGATATGATGGGTATTTATATAGCACGGACTAGATCTGTCTTGATATGATGGGTATTTATATAGCACAGACAAGATCTGTCTTGATATGATGGGTATTTATATAGCACGGACTAGATCTGTCTTGATATGATGGGTATTTATATAGCACGGACTAGATCTGTCTTGATATGATGGGTATTTATATAGCACGGACAAGATCTGTCTTGATATGATGGGTATTTATATAGCACGGACAAGATCTGTCTTGATATGATGGGTATTTATATAGCACGGACTAGATCTGTCTTGATATGATGGGTATTTATATAGCACGGACAAGATCTGTCTTGATATGATGGGTATTTATATAGCACGGACTAGATCTGTCTTGATATGATGGGTATTTATATAGCACGGACAAGATCTGTCTTGATATGATGGGTATTTATATAGCACGGACTAGATTTGTCTTGATATGATGGGTATTTATATAGCACGGACTAGATCTGTCTTGATATGATGGGTATTTATATAGCACGGACAAGATCTGTCTTGATATGATGGGTATTTATATAGCACGGACTAGATCTGTCTTGATATGATGGGTATTTATATAGCACGGACAAGATCTGTCTTGATATGATGGGTATTTATATAGCACGGACTAGATCTGTCTTGATATGATGGGTATTTATATAGCACGGACAAGATCTGTCTTGATATGATGGGCTATTTATATAGCACGGACTAGATCTGTCTTGATATGATGGGTATTTATATAGCACGGACTAGATCTGTCTTGATATGATGGGTATTTATATAGCACAGACTAGATCTGTCTTGATATGATGGGTATTTATATAGCACGGACAAGATCTGTCTTGATAAGATGGGTATTTATATAGCACGGACTAGATCTGTCTTGATATGATGGGTATTTATATAGCACGGGACTAGATCTGTCTTGATATGATGGGTATTTATATAGCACGGACAAGATCTGTCTTGATAAGATGGGTATTTTATATAGCACGGGACTAGATCTGTCTTGATATGATGGGGTATTTATATAGCACGGACTAGATCTGTCTTGATATGATGGGTATTTATATAGCACGGACTAGATCTGTCTTGATATGATGGGTATTTATATAGCACGGACTAGATCTGTCTTGATATGATGGGTATTTATATAGCACAGACTAGATCTGTCTTGATATGATGGGTATTTATATAGCACGGACAAGATCTGTCTTGATATGATGGGTATTTATATAGCACGGACTAGATCTGTCTTGATGTGATGGGTATGTATATAGCACGGACAAGATCTGTCTTGATATGATGGGTATTTATATAGCACGGACAAGATCTGTCTTGATATGATGGGTATTTATATAGCACGGACTAGATCTGTCTTGATGTGATGGGTATTTATATAGCACGGACTAGATCTGTCTTGATATGATGGGTATTTATATAGCACGGACTAGATCTGTCTTGATATGATGGGTATTTATATAGCACAGAAAAGATCTGTCTTGATATGATGGGTATTTATATAGCACGGACTAGATCTGTCTTGATGTGATGGGTATTTATATAGCACGGACAAGATCTGTCTTGATATGATGGGTATTTATATAGCACGGACAAGATCTGTCTTGATATGATGGGTATTTATATAGCACGGACTAGATCTGTCTTGATGATGATGGGTATTTATATAGCACGGACAAGATCTGTCTTGATATGATGGGTATTTATATAGCACGGACTAGATCTGTCTTGATATGATGGGTATTTATATAGCACGGACAAGATCTGTCTTGATATGATGGGTATTTATATAGCACGGACTAGATCTGTCTTGATATGATGGGTATTTATATAGTACGGACTAGATCTGTCTTGATATGATGGGTATTTATATAGCACGGGCAAGATCTGTCTTGATATGATGGGTATTTATATAGCATGGACAAGGTCTGTCTTGATTATGATGGGGTATTCTATATAGCACGGACATAGATCTGTCTTGATATGATGGGTATTTATATAGCACGGACAAGATCTGTCTTGATATGATGGGTATTTATATAGCACGGACTAGATCTGTCTTGATATGATGGGTATTTATATAGCACGGACTAGATCTGTCTTGATATGATGGGTATTTATATAGCACGGACAAGATCTGTCCTTGATATGATGGGGTATTTATATAGCACGGACTAGATCTGTCTTGATATGATGGGTATTTATATAGCACGGACAAGATCTGTCTTGATATGATGGGTATTTATATAGCACGGACAAGATCTGTCTTGATATGATGGGTATTTATATAGCACGGACTAGATCTGTCTTGATATGATGGGTATTTATATAGCACGGACTAGATCTGTCTTGATATGATGGGTATTTATATAGCACGGACTAGATCTGTCTTGATATGATGGGTATTTATATAGCACGGACAAGATCTGTCTTGATATGATGGGTATTTATATAGCACGGACTAGATTTGTCTTGATATGATGGGTATTTATATAGCACGGACTAGATCTGTCTTGATATGATGGGTATTTATATAGCACGGACAAGATCTGTCTTGATATGATGGGTATTTATATAGCACGGACTAGATCTGTCTTGATATGATGGGTATTTATATAGCACGGACAAGATCTGTCTTGATATGATGGGTATTTATATAGCACGGACTAGATCTGTCTTGATATGATGGGTATTTATATAGCACGGACAAGATCTGTCTTGATATGATGGGTATTTATATAGCACGGACTAGATCTGTCTTGATATGATGGGTATTTATATAGCACGGACTAGATCTGTCTTGATATGATGGGTATTTATATAGCACGGACAAGATCTGTCTTGATATGATGGTATTTATATAGCGTGGACTAGATCTGTCTTGATATGATGGGTATTTATATAGCACGGACAAGATCTGTCTTGATATGATGGGTATTTATATAGCTCGGACAAGATCTGTCTTGATATGATGGGTATTTATATAGCACGGACAAGATCTGTCTTGATATGATGGGTATTTATATAGCACGGACAAGATCTGTCTTGATAAGATGGGTATTTATATAGCACGGACAAGATCTGTCTTGATATGATGGGTATTTATATAGCACGGACAAGATCTGTCTTGATATGATGGGTATTTATATAGCACGGACAAGATCTGTCTTGATAAGATGGGTATTTATATAGCTACGGACAAGATCTGTCTTGATATGATGGGTATTTATATAGCTGGACTAGATCTGTCTTGATGTGATGGGTATTTATATAGCACGGACAAGATCTGTCTTGATATGATGGGTATTTATATAGCACGGACTAGATCAGTCTTGATATGATGGGTATTTATATAGCACGGACAAGATCTGTCTTGATATGATGGGTATTTATATAGCACGGACTAGATCTGTCTTGTTATGATGGGTATTTATATATGCACGGACAAGATCTGTCTTGATAAGATGGGTATTTATATAGCACGGACTAGATCAGTCTTGATATAATGGGTATTTATATAGCACGGACAAGATCTGTCTTGATATGATGGGTATTTATATAGCACGGACAAGATCTGTCTTGATATGATGGGTATTTATATAGCACGGACAAGATCTGTCTTGATAAGATGGGTATTTATATAGCACGGACAAGATCTGTCTTGATATGATGGGTATTTATATAGCACGGACAAGATCTGTCTTGATATGATGGGTATTTATATAGCACGGACAAGATCTGTCTTGATATGATGGGTATTTATATAGCACGGACTAGATCTGTCTTGATATGATGGGTATTTATATAGCACGGACTAGATCTGTCTTGATATGATGGGTATTTATATAGCACGGACTAGATCTGTCTTGATATGATGGGTATTTATATAGCACGGACTAGATCTGTCTTGATATGATGGGTATTTATATAGCACAGACTAGATCTGTCTTGATATGATGGGTATTTATATAGCACAGACTAGATCTGTCTTGATATGATGGGTATTTATATAGCACGGACTAGATCTGTCTTGATGTGATGGGTATGTATATAGCACGGACAAGATCTGTCTTGATATGATGGGTATTTATATAGCACGGACAAGATCTGTCTTGATATGATGGGTATTTATATAGCACGGACTAGATCTGTCTTGATGTGATGATTTATATAGCACGGACTAATCTGTCTTGATATGATGCACGGACTAGATCTGTCTTGATATGATGGGTATTTATATAGCACAGAAAAGATCTGTCTTGATATGATGGGTATTTATATAGCACGGACAAGATCTGTCTTGATAAGATGGGTATTTATATAGCACGGACAAGATCTGTCTTGATATGATGGGTATTTATATAGCACAGACAAGATCTGTCTTGATAAGATGGGTATTTATATAGCACAGACTAGATCTGTCTTGATATGATGGGTATTTATATAGCACGGACAAGATCTGTCTTGATATGATGGGTATTTATATAGCACGGACAAGATCTGTCTTGATATGATGGGTATTTATATAGCACGGACTAGATCTGTCTTGATGTGATGGGTATTTATATAGCACGGACAAGATCTGTCTTGATATGATGGGTATTTATATAGCACGGACAAGATCTGTCTTGATATGATGGGTATTTATATAGCACGGACAAGATCTGTCTTGATATGATGGGTATTTATATAGCACGGACAAGATCTGTCTTGATATGATGGGTATTTATATAGCACGGACAAGATCTGTCTTGATATGATGGGTATTTATATAGCACGGACAAGATCTGTCTTGATAAGATGGGTATTTATATAGCACGGACAAGATCTGTCTTGATATGATGGGTATTTATATAGCACGGACTAGATCTGTCTTGATATGATGGGTATTTATATAGCACGGACAAGATCTGTCTTGATATGATGGGTATTTATATAGCACGGACAAGATCTGTCTTGATATGATGGGTATTTATATAGCACGGACTAGATCTGTCTTGATATGATGGGTATTTATATAGCACGGACAAGATCTGTCTTGATATGATGGGTATTTATATAGCACTCTGTCTTGATATGATGGGTATTTATATAGCACGGACTAGATCTGTCTTGATATGATGGGTATTTATATAGCACGGACTAGATCTGTCTTGATATGATGGGTATTTATATAGCACGGACTAGATCTGTCTTGATATGATGGGTATTTATATAGCACGGACAAGATCTGTCTTGATATGATGGGTATTTATATAGCACGGACTAGATCTGTCTTGATATGATGGGTATTTATATAGCACGGACTAGATCTGTCTTGATATGATGGGTATTTATATAGCACGGACAAGATCTGTCTTGATATGATGGGTATTTATATAGCACGGACTAGATCTGTCTTGATATGATGGGTATTTATATAGCACGGACAAGATCTGTCTTGATATGATGGGTATTTATATAGCACGGACTAGATCTGTCTTGATATGATGGGTATTTATATAGCACGGACAAGATCTGTCTTGATATGATGGGTATTTATATAGCACGGACTAGATCTGTCTTGATATGATGGGTATTTATATAGCACGGACTAGATCTGTCTTGATATGATGGGTATTTATATAGCACGGACAAGATCTGTCTTGATATGATGGGTATTTATATAGCGTGGACTAGATCTGTCTTGATATGATGGGTATTTATATAGCACGGACAAGATCTGTCTTGATATGATGGGTATTTATATAGCTCGGACAAGATCTGTCTTGATATGATGGGTATTTATATAGCACGGACAAGATCTGTCTTGATATGATGGGTATTTATATAGCACGGACAAGATCTGTCTTGATAAGATGGGTATTTATATAGCACGGACAAGATCTGTCTTGATATGATGGGTATTTATATAGCACGGACAAGATCTGTCTTGATATGATGGGTATTTATATAGCACGGACAAGATCTGTCTTGATAAGATGGGTATTTATATAGCACGGACAAGATCTGTCTTGATATGATGGGTATTTATATAGCACGGACTAGATCTGTCTTGATGTGATGGGTATTTATATAGCACGGACAAGATCTGTCTTGATATGATGGGTATTTATATAGCACGGACTAGATCAGTCTTGATATGATGGGTATTTATATAGCACGGACAAGATCTGTCTTGATATGATGGGTATTTATATAGCACGGACTAGATCTGTCTTGTTATGATGGGTATTTATATAGCACGGACAAGATCTGTCTTGATAAGATGGGTATTTATATAGCACGGACTAGATCAGTCTTGATATAATGGGTATTTATATAGCACGGACAAGATCTGTCTTGATATGATGGGTATTTATATAGCACGGACAAGATCTGTCTTGATATGATGGGTATTTATATAGCACGGACAAGATCTGTCTTGATAAGATGGGTATTTATATAGCACGGACAAGATCTGTCTTGACAAGATGGGTATTTATATAGCACGGACAAGATCTGTCTTGATATGATGGGTATTTATATAGCACGGACAAGATCTGTCTTGATATGATGGGTATTTATATAGCACGGACTAGATCTGTCTTGATATGATGGGTATTTATATAGCACGGACAAGATCTGTCTTGACAAGATGGGTATTTATATAGCACGGACAAGATCTGTCTTGACAAGATGGGTATTTATATAGCACGGACAAGATCTGTCTTGATATGATTGGTATTTATATAGCACGGACAAGATCTGTCTTGACAAGATGGGTATTTATATAGTACGGACAAGATCTGTCTTGACAAGATGGGTATTTATATAGCACGGACAAGATCTGTCTTGATATGATGGGTATTTATATATCACGGACAAGATCTGTCTTGACAAGATGGGTATTTATATAGCACGGACAAGATCTGTCTTGACAAGATGGGTATTTATATAGCACGGACAAGATCTGTCTTGACAAGATGGGTATTTATATAGCACGGACAAGATCTGTCTTGATATGATGGGTATTTATATAGCACGGACAAGATCTGTCTTGATATGATGGGCATTTATATAGCACGGACTAGATCAGTCTTGATATGATGGGTATTTATATAGCACGGACAAGATCTGTCTTGATATGATGGGTATTTATATAGCACGGACTAGATCTGTCTTGATATGATGGGTATTTATATAGCACGGACAAGATCTGTCTTGATATGATGGGTATTTATATAGCACGGACTAGATCTGTCTTGATATGATGGGTATTTATATAGCACGGACAAGATCTGTCTTGATATGATGGGTATTTATATAGCACGGACTAGATCTGTCTTGATATGATGGGTATTTATATAGCACGGACAAGATCTGTCTTGATATGATGGGTATTTATATAGCACGGACTAGATCTGTCTTGATATGATGGGTATTTATATAGCACGGACAAGATCTGTCTTGATATGATGGGTATTTATATAGCACGGACTAGATCTGTCTTGATATGATGGGTATTTATATAGCACGGACTAGATCTGTCTTGATATGATGGGTATTTATATAGCACGGACAAGATCTGTCTTGATATGATGGGTATTTATATAGCACGGACTAGATCTGTCTTGATATGATGGGTATTTATATAGCACGGACAAGATCTGTCTTGATATGATGGGTATTTATATAGCTCGGACAAGATCTGTCTTGATATGATGGGTATTTATATAGCACGGACAAGATCTGTCTTGATTTGATGGGTATTTATATAGCACGGACAAGATCTGTCTTGATAAGATGGGTATTTATATAGCACGGACAAGATCTGTCTTGATATGATGGGTATTTATATAGCACTGACAAGATCTGTCTTGATATGATGGGTATTTATATAGCACGGACAAGATCTGTCTTGATAAGATGGGTATTTATATAGCACGGACAAGATCTGTCTTGATATGATGGGTATTTATATAGCACGGACTAGATCTGTCTTGATGTGATGGGTATTTATATAGCATGGACAAGATCTGTCTTGATATGATGGGTATTTATATAGCACGGACTAGATCTCTTGATATGATGGGTATTTATATAGCACGGACTAGATCTGTCTTGACATGATGGGTATTTATATAGCACGGACTAGATCTGTCTTGATAAGATGGGTATTTATATAGCACGGACTAGATCTGTCTTGATATGATGGGTATTTATATAGCACGGACAAGATCTGTCTTGATATGATGGGTATTTATATAGCACGGACTAGATCTGTCTTGACATGATGGGTATTTATATAGCACGGACAAGATCTGTCTTGATGTGATGGGTATTTATATAGCACGGACAAGATCTGTCTTTATATGATGGGTATTTATATAGCACGGACTAGATCTGTCTTGACATGATCGGTATTTATATAGCACGGACAAGATCTGTCTTGATGTGATGGGTATTTATATAGCACGGACAAGATCTGTCTTGATATGATGGGTATTTATATAGCACGGACAAGATCTGTCTTGATATGATGGGTATTTATATAGCACGGACTAGATCTGTCTTGACATGATGGGTATTTATATAGCACGGACTAGATCTGTCTTGATGTGATGGGTATTTATATAGCACGGACAAGATCTGTCTTGATATGATGGGTATTTATATAGCACGGACTAGATCAGTCTTGATATGATGGGTATTTATATAGCACGGACAAGATCTGTCTTGATATGATGGGTATTTATATAGCACGGACTAGATCTGTCTTGATATGATGGGTATTTATATAGCACGGACAAGATCTGTCTTGATATGATGGGTATTTATATAGCACGGACTAGATCTGTCTTGATATGATGGGTATTTATATATATATAGCACGGACAAGATCTGTCTTGATATGATGGGTATTTATATAGCACGGACTAGATCTGTCTTGACATGATGGGTATTTATATAGCACGGACTAGATCTGTCTTGATGTGATGGGTATTTATATAGCACGGACTAGATCTGTCTTGATATGATGGGTATTTATATAGCACGGACAAGATCTGTCTTGATATGATGGGTATTTATATAGCACGGACTAGATCTGTCTTGACATGATGGGTATTTATATAGCACGGACTAGATCTGTCTTGATGTGATGGGTATTTATATAGCACGGACTAGATCTGTCTTGATATGATGGGTATTTATATAGCACGGACAAGATCTGTCTTGATATGATGGGTATTTATATAGCACGGACAAGATCTGTCTTGATATGATGGGTATTTATATAGCATGGACTAGATCTGTCTTGATATGATGGGTATTTATATAGCACGGACAAGATCTGTCATGATATGATGGGTATTTATATAGCACGGACAAGATCTGTCTTGATATGATGGGTATTTATATAGCACGGACTAGATCTGTCTTGACATGATGGGTATTTATATAGCACGGACTAGATCTGTCTTGATGTGATGGGTATTTATATAGCACGGACTAGATCTGTCTTGATATGATGGGTATTTATATAGCACGGACAAGATCTGTCTTGATATGATGGGTATTTATATAGCACGGACAAGATCTGTTTTGATATGATTGGTATTTATATAGCACGGACTAGATCTGTCTTGATATGATGGGTATTTATATAGCACGGACTAGATCTGTCTTGATATGATGGGTATTTATATAGCACGGACAAGATCTGTCTTGATATGATGGGTATTTATATAGCACGGACAAGATCTGTTTTGATATGATTGGTATTTATATAGCACGGACTAGATCTGTCTTGATATGATGGGTATTTATATAGCACGGACTAGATCTGTCTTGATATGATGGGTATTTATATAGCACGGACAAGATCTGTCTTGATATGATGGGTATTTATATAGCACGGACTAGATCTGTCTTGATATGATGGGTATTTATATAGCACGGACTAGATCTGTCTTGATATGATGGGTATTTATATAGCACGGACAAGATCTGTCTTGATATGATGGGTATTTATATAGCACGGACTAGATCTGTCTTGATATGATGGGTATTTATGTAGCATGAGCAAGATCTGTCTTGATAAGAAGGGCATTTATATAGCACGGACAAGGTCTGTCTACTTAAGGGCATTTATATAACAAGGACAAGACCTGTCTACATAAGAAGGGCATTTATATAACAAGGACAAGATCTGTCTACATAAGAAGGGCATTTATATAACAAGGACAAGACCTGTCTACATAAGAAGGGCATTTATATAACAAGGACAAGATCTGTCTACATAAGAAGGGCATTTATATAACAAGGACAAGACCTGTCTACATAAGAAGGGCATTTATATAACAAGGACAAGACCTGTTTACATAAGAAGGGCATTTATATAACAAGGACAAGACCTGTCTACATAAGAAGGGCATTTATATAACAAGGACAAGACCTGTCTACATATGAAGGGCATTTATATAACAAGGACAAGACCTGTCTACATAAGAAGGGCATTTATATAACAAGGACAAGACCTGTCTACATATGAAGGGCATTTATATAACAAGGACAAGACCTGTCTACATATGAAGGGCATTTATATAACAAGGACAAGACCTGTCTACATATGAAGGGCATTTATATAACAAGGACAAGACCTGTCTACATATGAAGGGCATTTATATAACAAGGACAAGACCTGTCTACATATGAAGGGCATTTATATAACAAGGACAAGACCTGTCTACATAAGAAGGGCATTTATATAACAAGGACAAGACCTGTCTACATAAGAAGGGCATTTATATAACAAGGACAAGACCTGTCTACATATGAAGGGCATTTATATAACAAGGACAAGACCTGTCTACATAAGAAGGGCATTTATATAACAAGGACAAGACCTGTCTACATAAGAAGGGCATTTATATAACAAGGACAAGATCTGTCTACATAAGAAGGGCATTTATGTAGCACGGACAAGACCTGTGTTTTTAATTAAGAGGAGAGATCAGTGTATGTATAACATTGCTAACACGTGCAGACTTTCTTTGCCTTTCGCACTTAGTTTTCCACGTGTGTGTGTGAGAGCTGATGTTAGGTAACAGCTCTTGGCTTGTCAATAATGATAGAAGGGTAGGTGTAATGTTTGTCAGGAAACAGGACAAGTGTTTCCTGACGCGGGTCTTAGTCATATGATGACCCACAGCTGGAGATTTTGGTCATCTGACCGAGGCCTTCTACTGGCTTACCCCCTACACCCCTTTAAGGTTATATGACTGATATGTATAAGGGTAGAAACCCTTAACGTTTTAAGCCCTTGTGAAGAGAGAGAGAGAGAAATTTTGACTTTCTCAAATATTCCAATTTCTCGACCTTTTTCTCTAATCTTTGACTAATATTAAATATTTCTTGTACTAATAATATGAT
>NC_091380.1:5357005-5396334 GCF_038502225.1 Cherax quadricarinatus
TCATGACTTTGCACTTGGTGGGATTGAACTCCAGGAGCCAATTGCTGGACCAGGTCTGCAGCCTGTCCAGATCCCTTTGTAGTTCTGCCTGGTCTTCGATCGAGTGTATTCTTCTCATCAACTTCACGTCATCTGCAAACAGGGACACCTCAGAGTCTATTCCTTCCGTCATGTCGTTCACAAATATCAGAAACAGCACTGGTCCTAGGACTGACCCCTGCGGGACCCCGCTGGTCACAGGTGCCCACTCTGACACCTCGCCACGTACCATGACTCGCTGCTGTCTTCCTGACAAGTATTCCCTGATCCATTGTAGTGCCTTCCCTGTTATCCCTGCTTGGTCCTCCAGTTTTTGCACCAATCTCTTGTGTGGAACTGTGTCAAACGCCTTCTTGCAGTCCAAGAAAATGCAATCCACCCACCCCTCTCTCTCTTGTCTTACTGCTGTCACCATGTCATAGAACTCCAGTAGGTTTGTGACACAGGATTTCCCGTCCCTGAAACCATGTTGGCTGCTGTTGATGAGATCGTTCCTTTCTAGGTGTTCCACCACTCTTCTCCTGATAATCTTCTCCATGATTTTGCATACTATAGTATAGTATACATGTCAGTGACACTGGTCTGTAGTTTAATGCTTCATGTCTGTGTGTTTTTTTAAAGATTGGGACTACATTTACTGTCTTCCATGCCTCAGGCAATCTCCCTGTTTCGATAGATGTATTGAATATTGTTGTTAGGGGTACACATAGCGCCTCTGCTCCCTCTCTCAATACCCATGGGGAGATGTTATCTGGCCCCATTGCCTTTGAGGTATCTAGCTCACTCAGAAGCCTCTTCACTTCTTCCTCGGTTGTGTGCACTGTGTCCAGCACTTGGTGGTGTGCCTCACCTCTCCGTCTTTCTGGAGTCCCTTCTGTCTCCTCTGTGAACACTTCTTCGAATCTCTTGTTGAGTTCCTCACATACTTCACGGTCATTTCTTGTTGTCTCTCCTTCTTCCTTCCTTAGCCTGATTACCTGGTCCTTGACTGTTGTTTTCCTCCTGCTGTGGCTGTACAACAGTTTCGGGTCAGATTTGGCTTTTGCTGCTATGTCGTTTTCATATTGTCTTTGGGCCTCCCTTCTTATCTGTGCATATTCGTTTCTGGCTCTACGACTGCTCTCCTTATTCTCCTGGGTCCTTTGCCTTCTATATTTCTTCCATTCCCTAGCACACTTCGTTTTTGCCTCCCTGCACCTTTGGGTAAACCATGGGCTCATCCTGGCTTTTTCATTATTCCTGTTACCCTTGGGTACAAACCTCTCCTCAGCCTCCTTGCATTTTGTTGCTACATATTCCATCACCTCATTAACTGGCTTCCCTGCCAGTTCTCTGTCCCACTGAACCCCGTTCAGGAAGTTTCTCATTCCTGTGTAGTCCCCTTTCTTGTAGTTTGGCTTCATTCGTCCTGGCCTTCCTGCTTCTCCCTCCACTTGTAGCTCTACTGTGTATTCGAAGCTTAAAACCACATGGTCACTGGCCCCAAGGGGTCTTTCATATGTGATGTCCTCGATATCTGCACTACTCAAGGTGAATACTAAGTCCAGCCTTGCTGGTTCATCCTCTCCTCTCTCTCTTGTAGTGTCCCTTACGTGTTGGCACATGAAGTTTTCCAGTACCACCTCCATCATCTTAGCCCTCCATGTATCTTGGCCCCCATGTGGGTCCAAGTTCTCTCAATCGATCTCCTTGTGGTTAAAGTCACCCATGATCAGGAGCTTTGCCCTGCATGCATGAGCTCTTCTGGCCACTCTAGCCAGTGTGTCAACCATCGCTCTATTGCTCTCGTCATACTCTTGCCTTGGCCTCCTGCTGTTCTGTGGTGGGTTATACATCACTGCTATTACCACCTTGGGACCTCCAGAGTGAAGCGTTCCCGCTATGTAATCACTTTCTTCTCCGCTGTCTCCTCTCTCCAGCTCATCAAAATTCCAGCGATTTTTGATCAGCAATGCCATTCCTCCACCCCCCCTGTTCCCTCTGTCTTTCCTCAGGATTTGGTATCCCGTTGGAAAGATGTCATCTGTTATCATACCTGTAAGCTTGGTTTCTGTGAGAGCTATGATGTCCGGTGATGCTTCTTTGACTCTTTTATGCCACTCCTCCCACTTATTTGTTATTCCATCTGCGTTTGTGTACCATACCTTCAGTTTCCTTTCCAACACTGTGGTTTGGGGGGCCTGTGAGGGTGGGAGACCTGGTGGCATACTGTGGGATTCTATAGCTCGGTGTTGGGTTGAGGCTGTGGGTATGGATTGTAGTGTGTGTTGGGATGGTGTGATAGGTTGTATGGTTCTGAGAATAGTTGTGTGTGTGCTTGCCCTTGCTGTTCTGTTCTGCTCTGACTGACCTCTGCTGGTTCCATCCTTGTCTCTTTTCCTAGCTCCTTTCGCTTTTTTGTCCTCTCCCTCAGCTGCTGTCGTTCTGATTTTGTTCTGTCTCTGTCTAGGAACACCCTCTTGTACTCTTCCGAGTATTTCAATCGTGGTTTCTCTTGGAGGATCCTGTTCCGCACTGTTTCCGTCCTGAGAATCAGCTTGTGTGTGTGTGTGTGTGTGTGTGTGTGTGTGTGTGTGTGTGTGTGTGTGTGTGTGTGTGTGTGTGTGTAGTGTGTTGGGAAGTGTGTGTGTTTGTGTGTGTAGTGTGTGTGTGTGTTTGTGTGTGTGTGTGTGTGTGTAGTGTGTGTGTGTGATACACACAGGTGAGGTGTTCTCTCATAATTGTGGTGGTAGGAGCTATGAATCGACACCTGCAACCACAATTAGGTGAGCACACACACACACCTAAACAACCACAATCACCAACCACCACCACCACCACTACCAGTGTCAGCCGTAACACGAGGCGGATATAAGTCTCTCGGTTTGCAAACAGCGTTGTGTCCAGCGGCTCCTATTTGATGTAATTAAATCCAGGTTACATTGTGGCTCGTCAGAGTGTGAGAGGCACACGCATCCACCTTTATAATTTTAAGGAGAGGGCCTTGATGCCGTTTTTGGGGGGTGGTCCTTGATGTTTCGGGGGTCCTTGATGCCTTTTAAGGGGTATTTGATGAGTTTAAAGGGGCCCTTGGTGCATTTTAAGGGGTCTTTGATGCCTTTTAAGGGGTCCTTGATGCCTTTCAGGGGGGTCCTTGATGTCGATGAAAAACGAGAGAACATGGAAAAAAATTAGGGTGTAAACAAGACCAGCTTACACCCACGCACACACACACACACACACACACCCACGCACACACACACACACACACACACACACATGCACACACACACACACACACACACACACACACACACACACACACACACACACACACACACACACACACACACACACACACACACACTGTACACTGTGTATGTTAGGCCCATACTGGAGTATGCAGCACCAGTCTGGAACCCACACCTGGTCAAGCACGTCAAGAAGTTAGAGAAAGTACAAAGGTTTGCAACAAGGCTAGACCCAGAGCTCAAGGGAATGTCGTACGAGGAAAGGTTAAGGGAAATCGGACTGACGACACTGGAGGACAGAAGGGTCAGGGGAGACATGATAACGACATACAAGATACTGCGGGGAATAGACAAGGTGGACAGAGATAGGATGTTCCAGAGAGGGGACACAGGGACAAGGGGTCACAACTGGAAGCTGAAGACTCAGACGAGTCACAGGGACGTTAGGAAGTATTTCTTCAGTCATAGAGTTGTCAGCAAGTGGAATAGCCTAGCAAGTGAAGTAGTGGAGGCAGGAACCATACATAGTTTTAAGAAGAGGTATGACAAAGCTCAGGAAGCAGAGAGAGAGAGGATCCAGTAGCGATCAGTGAAGAGGCGGGGCCAGGAGCTGAGTCTCGACCCCTGCAGCCACAATTAGGTGAGTACACACACACACACACACACAGGATCAAATGGAGGGACAAGCACACCCCCTAGAAACACCTGCAGAAAGACCCCAGCCACAACACCCCCAAGGCAACAGAACAATCCAAACCAACCATCACACACCGATCCCTCTGTTTCCACCCCCCGCACCACAGTTACAGTATTAGAACAGAAGTTGAAGGTTTGGTACACAAATGCGGATGGATTAACGAATAAACATGAGGAATGGCAAGAAAGAATCAATGCAAAGTCCCCAGACATCATAGCAGTTACAGAAACAAAACTCACGGAGACAATAACAGATGCAATCTTCCCACCAGGATACCAGATCATGAGGAAAGATAGAAGGGGCAGAGGGGGAGGTGGGGTTGCTCTGCTCGTAAAAAACAGATGGAAATTCGAGACAATGGAAGGCATAGATGAGACGGGAGAAAGAGACTACATAGTAGGTACACTTCAGTCTGGGGAACACAAAGTGGTCATTGCAGTGATGTATAATCCACCACAGAACTGCAGGAGGCCAAGAGAGGAATATGAAGAGAGCAACAGAGCAATGGTGGACACACTTGCTGAGGTGGTAAGAAGAGCTCACTCCAGCAGAGCAAAGTTGCTGGTTATGGGGGATTTCAACCACAGGGAGATTGACTGGGAAAACCTGGAGCCACATGGGGGTCCCGAAACATGGAGAGCCAGGATGTTGGACGTGGTGCTGGAAAACCTCATGCACCAACATGTTAAGGACACTACCAGAGTGAGAGGGGAGGATGAACCAGCAAGATGGGACCTTGTGTTCACCCTGGGCAGCTCAGACATTGAGGACATCAAGTATGAGAGTCCCCTAGGAGCTAGCGACCACGTGGTTCTGTGCTTTGAATACATAGTAGAGCTGCAAGTGGAGAGAATAACAGGAGTTGAATGGGAAAAGCCTGACTATAAAAGAGGGGACTACATAGGTTTGAAGAACTTCCTGCGGGAGGTCCAGTGGGACAGAGAACTGGCAGGAAAACCAGTAAATGAAATGATGGAATATGTAACAACAAAATGCAAGGAGGCAGTGGAAAGGTTTATTCCCAAGGGCAACAGTAACAACGGGAAGACCAGAACGAGCCCCTGGTTTACCCGACGGTGTAAGGAGGCAAAAACAAAGTGCAATAGAGAATGGAAAAAATACAGAAGGCAGAGAACACACGAAAATAGGGAGATCAGTCGCAGAGCCAGGAACGAGTATGCACAGGTAAGGAGGGAGGCCCAGCGACAGTATGAAAATGACATAGCATCGAGAATCAAGACTGACCCGAAACTGTTGTATAGCCACATCAGGAGGAAGACAACAGTCAAAGACCAGGTGATCAGGTTAAGGACAGAAGGTGGAGAACTCACAAGAAATGATCAGGAGGTATGTGAGGAGCTGAACAGGAGATTTAAGGAAGTTTTTACAGTAGAGACAGGAAGGGCTGTGGGAAGACAGCACAGAAGGGAACATCAAGAGGGAATATACCAACAAGTGTTGGATGACATATGAACAACCGAGGAGGAGGTGAAGAAGCTCCTAAGTGACCTTGACACCTCAAAGGCAATGGGACCGGACATCTCCCCATGGGTCCTTAGAGAAGGACCAGAGATGCTGTGCGTGCCTCTAACCACAATCTTCAGCACATCCCTTGAAACTGGGCAACTACCTGAGAAATGGAAGACAGCTAATGTAGTCTCCATATTTAAGAAAGGAAACAGAAACGAGGCGCTAAACTACAGACCTGTGTCTCTGACATGTATTGTGTGCAAAGTCATGGAGAAGATTATCAGGAGGAGAGTGGTGGAACACCTGGAAAGGAACAAGATTATAAATGAAAACCAGCATGGGTTCATGGAAGGCAAATCGTGTATCACAAACCTCCTGGAGTTTTATGACAAGGTAACAGAAGTAAGACACGAGAGAGAGGGGTGGGTAGATTGCGTTTTCCTAGACTGCAGGAAGGCCTTTGACACAGTTCCCCACAAGAGATTAGTGCAGAAGCTGGAGGATCAGGCGCATGTAACAGGGAGGGCACTGCAATGGATCAGAGAATACCTGACAGGGAGGCAGCAACGAGTCATGGTACGTGAAGAGGTATCACAGTGGGCACCTGTTACGAGCGGGGTCCCACAGGGGTCAGTTCTAGGACCAGTGCTATTTTTGGTATATGTGAAAGACATGATGGAAGGAATAGACTCTGAAGTGTCCCTGTTCGCAGATGATGTGAAGTTGATGAGAAGAATTAAATCGGATGAGGATGAGGCAGGACTGCAAAGAGACCTGGACAGGCTGGACATGTGGTCCAGCAACTGGCTTCTCGAATTTAATCCAGCCAAATGCAAAGTCATGAAGATTGGGGAGGGGCAAAGAAGACCGCAGACAGAGTATAGGCTAGGTGGACAAAGACTACAGACCTCACTCAGGGAGAAAGACCTTGGGGTGACCATAACACCGAGCACATCACCGGAGGCACACATCAACCAAATAACTGCTGCAGCATACGGGCGCCTGGCAAACCTGAGAATAGCGTTCCGATACCTTAATAAGGAATCGTTCAAGACACTGTACACTGTGTATGTTAGGCCCATACTGGAGTATGCAGCACCAGTCTGGAACCCACACCTGGTCAAGCACGTCAAGAAACTAGAGAAAGTACAAAGGTTTGCGACAAGGTTAGTTCCAGAGCTAAGGGGAATGTCCTATGAAGAAAGATTAAGGGAAATCGGCCTGACCACACTGGAGGACAGGAGGGTCAGGGGAGACATGATAACGACATATAAATACTGCGTGGAATAGACAAGGTAGACAGAGATAGGATGTTCCAGAGAGGGGACACAGAAACAAGGGGTCACAGTTGGAAGTTGAAGACTCAGATGAGTCACAGGGATGTTAGGAAGTATTTCTTCAGTCATAGAGTTGTCAGCAAGTGGAATAGCCTAGCAAGTGAAGTAGTGGAGGCAGGAACCATACATAGTTTTAAGACGAGGTATGACAAAGCTCATGGAGCAGAGAGAGAGAGAGGTAGGATCTAGTAGCGATCGGTGAAGAGAGGGGGTCAGGAGCCGAGTCTCGACCCCTGCAACCACAAATAGGTGAGTACAAATAGGCGAGTACACACACACATACACACACACACACACACACACACACACACACACACACACTACACACACACACACACATAAACACACACACACACACACACATATATATAGACACACACACACACACACACACACATAGACACACACACACACATATACAGGATTTTACACCTTCCTGTGAAGTGACCCTATAACCCTTCCTTTCCCCCCTCCATCTCTCTCCCTCTCCTCTCCTCTCTCTTCCTCTCTCTTCCTCTCTCTCTCTCTCTCTCTCTCTCTCTCTCTCTCTCTCTCTCTCTCTCTCTCTCTCTCTCTCTCTCTCTCTCTCTCTCTCTCTCTCTCTCTCTCTCTCTTTCTCTCTCCCCCTTTCTCTCATCCTCTCTCTCATCCTCTCTCTCATCCTCTCTCTCTTCCTCTCTCTTCCTTTCACTTTCTCTCTCTCTCCCTCTCTCTCTTCCTCTCTTACTCTCTCTTTTCCTCTTCTCTCTCTCTCTTCCCTTTTCACTCCCCCCTCTCTCTTACCTTTTCCCTCTCTCACTTTCTCCCCCTTTTTCCCTTCTTTTCCCCTCCTTCTAGGCTCCCCTTCTCTCTCTCCCTATCTCTCACTCTCTCCCCCTTTTTCTTTTTCTCTTTCTCTCTTTCATAAAAAAAAAATGGTTGGGACTCGCAGGAATCAGGGATCAGATGACAATGGTACTGGTAGGGAGGAATGGATGGAGGAACAGTGGAAAAGGATAGAGCAAGAATGGGAGAGAAAATTAGGAGAGCTTTCTGAAAAAATGGAGAAAGAGCTCTCTGTGAAATGGGAAAAGAGGTTGGAGAAGGAGACGAAGAATTGGGAGTCACAAGTCGAAACTGCAGTAGCCAGGGTAAAGGTCCTAGAATTTGAGGTAAACAGGCTGAAGCAAGTCTCAGGGGTAGTGACCAGAGAAGACACACCATACGATGATGAGAGGCTGAACAGGAAGGAAGGAGATATGAATTATGCTAAGGTCATATCAGCCTGCAAAGAAGGGCCAGTGAGTGGAAGGGAAGAGCAGATGGGTGCAGATGGAGAGGGAGATAGGTCGAATGCTGAGGCACAACCATGCTACCAAGAGCCACTGGAAAAATCAAGGGAGAAAATGACCACATACAGACAGGAACCAGAGTCACAGAGGAAGAGGCAATGGGAGGAGGAAAGGGCAAAATCAGTGATTATCCATGGGCTTCGGGAGAGAGAGGAAAGGACACACACTGAAAGACGGCAGGAAGAAAGAAAGGAGATTGAGAAAATCATCACAGAAATAGGGGGAGAAGACATGGATGAGATTGTAAATTTTCAGAGAATAGGGGGGTACTTGAAGGGGAGAAACCGACCGATCAAGCTGATTCTCAGGACAGAAACAGTGCGGAACAGGATCCTCCAAGAGAAACCACGGTTGAAAAGTTCGGAAGAGTACAAGAAGGTGTTCCTAGACAGAGACAGAACACAAACAGAGAGAAAGCAGCTGAGGGAGAGGACAAAAAAGCGAAAGGAGCTAGGAAAGGAGACAAGGATGGAACCAGCAGAGGTCAGTCAGAGCAGAACAGAGCAGCAAGGGCAAGCACACACACAACTATCCTCAGAACCCCACAACCTATCATACCATCCCAACACACAATACAATCCATACCCACAGCTTCCACCCAACCCCCAACTATAGAATCCCACAGTAAGCTACCAGGTCTCCCACCCCCACAGGCCTCCCAAACCACAGTGTTAGAAAGGAAACTGAAGGTATGGTACACAAACGCTGATGGAATAACAAACAAGTGGGAGGAGTGGCACGAAAGAGTCAAAGAGGCATCACCAGACATCATAGCGATCACAGAAACCAAGCTTACAGGTATGATAACAGATGCCATCTTTCCAGCGGGATACCAGATCCTGAGAAAAGACAGAAGGAACAGGGGGGGTGGAGGAGTGGCATTGCTGATCAAACACCGATGGAATTTTGATGAGCTGGAGAGAGGAGACAGCGGAGAAGAAAGTGATTACATAGCGGGAACGCTTCACTCTGGTGGTCCCAAGGTGATAATTGCAGTGATGTATAACCCACCACAGAACAGCAGGAGGCCAAGGCAAGAGTATGACGAGAGCAATAGAGCGATGGTTGACACACTGGCTGCAGTGGCGAGAAGAGCTCATGCATGCAGGGCAAAGCTCCTGATCATGGGTGACTTTAACCACAAGGAGATCGAATGGGAGAACTTGGAGCCACATGGGGGCCAAGATACATGGAGGGCTAAGATGATGGAGGTGGTACTGGAAAATTTCATGTACCAACACGTAAGGGACACTACAAGAGAGAGAGGAGAGGATGAACCAGCAAGACTGGACTTAGTATTCACCTTGAGTAGTGCAGATATTGAGGACATCACATATGAAAGACCCCTTGGGGCCAGCGATCATGTGGTTTTGAGCTTCGAATACACAGTAGAGCTACAAGTGGAGGGGGAAGCAGGAAGGCAAGGACAAATGAAACCAAACTACAGGAAAGGGGACTACACAGGAATGAGGAACTTCCTGAATGAGGTTCAGTGGGACAGAGAACTGGCAGGGAAGCCAGTTAATGAGATGATGGAATATGTAGCAACAATGTGCAAGGAGGCTGAGGAGAGGTTTGTACCCAAGGGTAACAGGAATAATGAAAAAGCCAGGATGAGCCCATGGTTCACCCAAAGATGCAAGGAGGCAAAAACCAAGTGTGCTAGGGAATGGAAGAAATATAGAAGGCAAAGGACCCAGGAGAATAAGGAGAGCAGTCGTAGAGCCAGAAACGAATATGCACAGATAAGAAGGGAGGCCCAACGTCAATATGAAAACGACATAGCAGCAAAAGCCAAATCTGACCCGAAGCTGTTATACAGCCACATCAGGAAGAAAACAACCGTTAAGGACCAGGTAATCAGGCTAAGGAAGGAAGGAGGAGAGACAACAAGAAATGACCGTGAAGTATGTGAGGAACTCAACAAGAGATTCAAAGAAGTGTTCACAGAGGAGACAGAAGGGGCTCCAGAAAGACGGAGAGGTGGGGTACACCACCATGTGCTGGACACAGTACACACAACCGAGGAAGAAGTGAAGAGGCTTCTGAGTGAGCTAGATACCTCAAAGGCAATGGGGCCAGATAACATCTCTCCATGGGTCCTGAGAGAGGGAGCAGAGGCGCTATGTGTACCCCTAACAACAATATTCAATACATCTATCGAAACAGGGAGATTGCCTGAGGCATGGAAGACAGCAAATGTGGTCCCAATCTTTAAAAAAGGAGACAGACATGAAGCACTAAACTACAGACCAGTGTCACTGACATGTATAGCATGCAAAATCATGGAAAAGATTGTCAGGAGAAGAATGGTGGAACATCTAGAAAGGAATGATCTCATCACCAGCAGCCAACATGGTTTCAGAGATGGGAAATCCTGTGTCACAAACCTACTGGAGTTCTATGACATGGTGACAGCAGTAAGACAAGAGAGAGAGGGGTGGGTGGATTGCATTTTCTTGGACTGCAAGAAGGCTTTTGACACAGTACCACACAAGAGATTAGTGCAAAAACTGGAGGACCAAGCAGGGATAACAGGGAAGGCACTGCAATGGATCAGGGAATACTTGTCAGGAAGACAGCAGCGAGTAATGGTACGTGGCGAGGTGTCAGAGTGGGCACCTGTGACCAGCGGGGTCCCACAGGGGTCAGTCCTAGGACCAGTGCTGTTTCTGGTATTTGTGAACGACATGACGGAAGGAATAAACTCCGAGGTGTCCCTGTTTGCAGATGACGTGAAGTTGATGAGAAGAGTTCATTCGATCGAAGACCAGGCAGAACTACAAAGGGATCTGGACAGGCTGCAGACCTGGTCCAGCAACTGGCTCCTGGAGTTCAATCCCACCAAGTGCAAAGTCATGAGGATTGGGGAAGGGCAAAGAAGACCGCAGACGGAGTACAGTCTAAGGGGCCAGAGACTACAAACATCACTCAAGGAAAAAGATCTTGGGGTGAGTATAACACCAGGCACATCTCCTGAAGCGCACATCAACCAAATAACTGCTGCAGCATATGGGCGCCTGGCAAACCTCAGAACAGCATTCCGACATCTTAATAAGGAGTCGTTCAGGACCCTGTACACCGTGTACGTTAGGCCCATATTGGAGTATGCGGCACCAGTTTGGAACCCACACCTAGCCAAGCATGTAAAGAAACTAGAGAAAGTGCAAAGGTTTGCAACAAGACTAGTCCCAGGGTTAAGAGGTATGTCCTATGAGGAGAGGTTAAGGGAAATCAACCTGACGACACTGGAGGACAGGAGAGATAGGGGGGACATGATAACGACTTACAAAATACTGAGAGGAATTGACAAGGTGGACAAAGACAGGATGTTCCAGAGACTGGACACAGCAACACGGGGACACAGTTGGAAGCTGAAGACACAGATGAATCAAAGGGATGTTAGGAAGTATTTCTTCAGCCACAGAGTAGTCAGGAAGTGGAATAGTTTGGGAAGCGATGTAGTGGAGGCAGGATCCATACATAGCTTTAAGCAGAGGTACGATAAAGCTCATGGTTCAGGGAGAGTGACCTAGTAGCGACCAGTGAAGAGGCGGGGCCAGGAGCTTGGACTCGACCCCTGCAACCTCAACTAGGTGAGTACAACTAGGTGAGTACACACACACACACACACACACACACACACACACACACACACACACACACACACACACACACACACACACACACACACACACACACACACACACACACACATACACGCACACACACACACACACACACACACACACACACACACACACACACACACACACACACACACACACACACACACACACACACACACACACACACACACACACACACACACACACACACACACACACACACACACACACACACACACACACACACACACACACACACACACATACACACACACACACTCGCACACACACACACACACACACACACACACACACACACACACACACACACACACACACACACACACACACACACCTTGTAAATCAACACAACACAAACTACGCACACTAACTCACACCCCACCAATAGCAGAGCCCAGGAATACTAATACCCACAACGTAATAGCCAATCAGCGCCCTGCTTAGACAGCAATACTTAACTACCACCACTGCACCTTTAGAATGCACCTAGATTTAATGCCCCACCTCCTGCAGTTGATGATATTGCTGCAATGTTGCTAGCGCCTCTTGCAACCGAGTTTGCAACCTGGACGATGCAGACAAATCTAAATATTTAGTAAGTTTATATATATATATATATATATATATATATATATATATATATATATATATATATATATATATATATATATATATATATATATGTGTGTGTGTGTGTGTGTGTCGTGCCGAATATGTAAAACTGGTCAATTAGCAAGAACTCATTTAAAATTAAGTCCTTTCTAAAATTTTCTCTTATACGTTTTAAGATATATTTTTTTCATTAATGTTAATGTAAAAAATTTTAATTTTGCAACAAAAGAATCTTAGAAAACTTACCTAACCTTACTATAACAAGAACAACTTATTTTAGCCTAACCCAACTAAATATATTTTATATATTTGTTTACAATAATTTAATACTAAACAAACACAGTGAAATATATTTTTTTCGTTAGGTTCAGAATGATTTTGGCGAAATTATTGCATACACAAATTTTCACTTGTCCTATATGGCAAGATGAGCGTTGCTATTTAAGCCAAGATCGCAAGTTCTGCCTATTCGGCACGAGATTGGTGGATGAATTTGGTAGGGTGTGCAAAAGAAGAAAATTAAAGGTGAATACAGGAAAGAGTAAGGTTATGAGGATAACAAAAAGATTAGGTGATGAAAGATTGGATATCAGATTGGAGGGAGAGAGTATGGACGAGGTGAATGTATTCAGATATTTGGGAGTGGACGTGTCAGTGGATGGGTCTATGAAAGATGAGGTGAATCATAGAATTGATGAGGGGAAAAGAGTGAGTGGTGCACTTAGGAGTCTGTGGAGACAAAGAACTTTGTCCTTGGAGGCAAAGAGGGGAATGTATGAGAGTATAGTTTTACCAACGCTCTTATATGGGTGTGAAGCATGGGTGATGAATGTTGCAGCGAGGAGAAGGCTGGAGGCAGTGGAGATGTCATGTCTGAGGGCAATGTGTGGTGTGAATATAATGCAGAGAATTCGTAGTTTGGAAGTTAGGAGGAGGTGCGGGATTACCAAAACTGTTGTCCAGAGGGCTGAGGAAGGGTTGTTGAGGTGGTTCGGACATGTAGAGAGAATGGAGCGAAACAGAATGACTTCAAGAGTGTATCAGTCTGTAGTGGAAGGAAGGCGGGGTAGGGGTCGGCCTAGGAAAGGTTGGAGAGAGGGGGTAAAGGAGGTTTTGTGTGCGAGGGGCTTGGACTTCCAGCAGGCATGCGTGAGCGTGTTTGATAGGAGTGAATGGAGACAAATGGTTTTTAATACTTGACGTGCTGTTGGAGTGTGAGCAAAGTAACATTTATGAAGGGATTCAGGGAAACCGGCAGGCCGGACTTGAGTCCTGGAGATGGGAAGTACAGTGCCTGCACTCTGAAGGAGGGGTGTTAATGTTGCAGTTTAAAAACTGTAGTGTAAAGCACCCTTCTGGCAAGACAGTGATGGAGTGAATGATGGTGAAAGTTTTTCTTTTTCGGGCCACCCTGCCTTGGTGGCCACCCTGCCTTGGTGGTCACCCTGCCTTGGTGGCCACCCTGCCTTGGTGGTCACCCTGCCTTGGTGGCCACCCTGCCTTGGTGGCCACCCTGCCTTGGTGGCCACCCTGCCTTGGTGGTCACCCTGCCATGGTGGCCACCCTTCCTTGGTGGTCACCCTGCCTTGGTGGCCACCCTGCCTTGGTGGCCACCCTGCCTTGGTGGCCACCCTGCCTTGGTGGCCACCCTGCCTTGGTGGGAATCGGCCAGTGTGATGATAAAAAAAATAATAAAATAATATATATATATATATATATATATATATATATATATATATATATATATATATATATATATATATATATATATATATATATATATATACAAAGCAAACTCAGGGGGAGTTGAATGATATCTCTGGGCCTTTCATGTTGCAATAAACCATGATCAGAAGCTGCCCAGACTTGGACTTCCTATTCATTTCTGGTGCAACAACTTATCACATCACTGTTCCATCTTATTTCATTATAAACTAACCATAACTTGTCTTCAATAATTCTACCTCACTTTAAAAAATACTCAATTGCCCAATTTTATTCTAAATCCCTATTATTGCCCAATTTTACTTTAAACTATATTGATCAAACTTATTGTAAACTTCTTTTATTGACCATTTTTATTCCATACTTTTTTAAACTAGTATTTTCAACTACAACTTTTATATTATCCTGTCTACCATCTTACTAGCATATTATAACCAAGTCATTGCCATTTTTATTTTTATAATTTTTTTTATTATTATTTTGCTACCTTAATTTGTGTATTTTATCCTGTCAATTTAAATCTAATTATACTCTAATTCTTGTAAACAACTTATATAAGACCTTAGTGCAATTACAATTGAGAGTCTTGTTCCTTTATTATATTATTAGATTAATCACAGTTTTACTCTAGGTCATTCTAGCTCAATACATAGTCAATACCAAATTCACTATATTAGACCAGTAGTATTTTTATATTATTAGATTAAACAACTTTACTAGCTCAAAACATAGAGAGACTAGTGCTACAAGTTTTGTTCTAAATTTGTATTTTTATATTACTAGTTTATACCTAGTTGTACTTTAGTTCATTCCAGCACAACACATAGACAACATCAACTTCATTATGTGTACTAGTGACTATACTCTATATGACCAAAATACTCTAGCTATAAACTTGTCCAAACTACCCACCACTACAGATATCAGTACTAGAACTCAACACACAACTCAGGATATAAATAACCATAATTTAAACCTAGAAGATGATTGATCACGTTGACCCTGATCTAAACCTCCATAATCTGACACACAATCAAAACCTATTGGAAAGTAACTGCCTTTATTACACAGCATCACAAGCCACCACTATCCTAAACAATGCTAAAAGTCTATCAGTACTTAACTACAACATCAGGTCCTTAAGCAAACACTATGATGACCTCCTAGCACTCCTTGAATCACTAAAGACACCCTTCTCCTGCATTATTCTTACTGAGACCTGGCTTAAGCAGGACACAATAGATATCTACCCTCTACCAGGATACACAGCAATTCACAACTGCAGACCAAACCAAGTTGAGGGTGGTATTGCAATCTATTACTCTAACCAATTATCTTGTATTAGCACCACTTGCTTTAGTGATGAATATGGGGAATACATTATTGCTAATTTTACTGTAAAAAACCTTAAGACGCCTATAACAATCGGTGCCATTTACCGGATACCTCACACAAACATCCCAAATTTCAGTGAGAAATTAAAGTCACTAATAACAAACAGACAAATGAATAAGCACCACCTTCTCTTAGCTGGAGACTTCAACATCAACCTTGGCTTACTAGATGATCAGCCTGTAACTGATTTCATCAACAATATGAACAACACACTTCTCATACCAACAATAACTAAACCAACCAGGCTCACTGAGACAAGTGCAACCATAATAGACCACATATGGACCAATATACTAGCCCCCCTTAAATCAGGGATAATCACAGATAGCACTACAGACCACTATCCTACCTTCCTCCTGACAAACATTAGTAAACCACCACTTGAATACAACAAAGTCTCATTTAGACTCCATGACGAGGCCTCAGTAAGGAAGTTCACAGCTGACCTAGAGACTGTTGATTGGCCTACAGAATTCTCCAAGGCCAATGGTATTGATGACTGGACAGACATTTTTCTTAACAAATTACTTAGACTATTCAACAAACATTGTCCTATAAAAACGAAACAGATCACAAACAAATGGCTTGGTTGCCCATGGCTAACCAGCACCATTCTGAAATCCATTGACAAGAAACACCAATATGAAAAGCAATATAGACAGGGCTTAATACACAAAGATACTCTTAAACACTATTCATCAGCTCTCACCAAAGTAATAAAGAAAGCCAAACAACTATACTACTCCAGTAGATTCACAGACACTAGAGGAGATATAAAAAAGACCTGGAAAACACTCTCTCAGATTCTAGGGACCCACAAACTGAGAAAAACCAAGAATATTGTCCTAACTAAACCTAATGAAACACCACTACATCCCACTGACACAGCTAACAAGATAAACGACTTCTTCTCAAACATAGGATCTAATCTCGCCAGTAAAATCCCACATACCAATGCCCATGCTGGGGAATACCTAGATGGGAATTTCCCTAATTCCTTCTATCTTGCACCAACTGAGCCCACGGAAGTCATTGAGATTATAAAGTCACTTAAAAATAACTCGGGGAATCTGTCTCATGTCCCACCATTACTGTACAAGCGAGCGGCCCATGTCCTTTCGCATGCAATTTCATTACTTTTTAACAAGTCACTAGAGACTAGCACCTTCCCGAAACTACTCAAGATGGCAAGGGTTACACCAATACATAAAGGTGGTGACCCTACAGACTTAAACAACTATAGGCCAATATCTAACTTACCATTGCTATCCAAAATCTTTGAGAAACTCGTGCACAGGAGACTGTATTCATTTATAACGGCTCAAAACATACTCAACCCCTGCCAATTTGGATTCAGGAAAAATAAAAGCACTAATGATGCAATCATAAAAATGCTAGATCTGCTTTACACAGCATTGGAAAATAAGGAATATCCACTAGGAATTTTTATTGACCTAAGAAAAGCTTTTGACACAGTAGACCACGACATCCTACTCCACAAACTTGACCATTACGGTATAAGAGGCCATGCGCTTGCTTATTTCAAATCTTACATTACTAATAGGTATCAGTACGTCACCATTAAAGACACAGCATCAGCAACACGGCCACTTGATACTGGAGTTCCGCAGGGAAGTGTCCTTGGTCCCCTGCTCTTCCTCATATACATCAATGACCTTCCAAACGTATCCCAACACCTGAAACCCATTCTCTTTGCTGATGACACGACTTATGTCATCTCTCACCCTAATCTTGCCACCCTCAACACCATTGTGAATGAGGAGCTGATTAAAATATCGACTTGGATGACAGCCAATAAACTTACGCTTAACACTGACAAAACCTACTATATTATGTTTGGTAGCAGAGCAGGAGATGCACAAATTAACATTAAGATCGACAACACTCTAATTACCAGAAATAATGGGGGGAAATTCCTAGGCTTATACCTTGACAACCTGAATTTCAGCACCCATATCCAGCATATAGCCAAAAAAGTATCCAAAACGGTTGGGATCCTCTCCAAGATACGATACTACATGCCGCAAAATGCCCTTCTCACACTATACCACTCACTTATTTATCCATACCTCACCTATGCTATTTGTGCTTGGGGATCAACTGCAGCAACACACCTAAAGCCAATAATAGCCCAACAAAAAGCTGCAGTAAGAATTATCACTAAATCCCATCCCTGGCAACACACCCCCCCACTCTTCATAGACCTAAACTTACTCTCAGTTCAGTACATCCACACTTACTACTGTGCAATCTACATCTACAGGGCCTTAAACTCTAATATCAACCTTGACCTAAAACGCTTTCTTGATAGTTGTGACAGAACCCACAGGCATAACGCCAGACACAAACATCTCTACGACATTCCCCGTGTCCGACTAAACCTTTACAAAAATTCAATGTATGTCAAAGGCCCTAAAATCTGGAATACCCTACCTGAGAACTCTAGAACTGCAGACACATTCATCACCTTCAAAACTACCATTAGAAAACATCTTATCTCCCTGATACACCCCGTCAACTAACTACACGAATACCACCTGGTGGTTGACACACTCACTCACTCATTTGACCATAAACAGAAATATTAATCTCAATCTTAAAATAATGAATCCTGTGATACTCCAATACTGAAACGATGTACTGTGCCAAAACAAAAGCATTCACATTGCTAAACTCACAAACTAGTATTTAGTCACTTAGCCATAATACCAACTTACCTCATAATTTGTAATATTTTACAATTAAGAATAAAACTAAGTCTGCCCAAAATGCCTAGCCATGCTAAGCGTTCTAGTGTTACACTCTGTAATGCCTAGCCATGCTAGGTGTTCTAGTGGTACACTCTGTAATGCCTAGCCATGCTAGGTGTTCTAGTGGTACACTCTGTAATGCCTAGCCATGCTAGGTGTTCTAGTGGTACACTCTGTAATGCCTAGCCATGCTAGGTGTTCTAGTGGTACACTCTGTAATCACTATTTTACTACATGTAAACCAAACAATAACCAAATTTCTGTAAACTCAGCATTGTAATCCTTATAGAGAATAAACTTTGAATTTGAATTTGAATTTGAACATTGCAAGCGCCTGATGTGATGATTGGAACACGAAAGGCCTAGAGCTATCTTTCAACTCCCCTTGTATATTTATCATGTTATTAAATACAACAACAGCAGCCAACAACAGCAGGAATCAACGGTAACAGGCAACAGTATCAGACAATAACAGTAGTCAACAGGCAACAACTGCTGGGTCATCAATGTCTATTATTGGAATATATTTTGTGATATTTGAGCTGTGATTGATGCCTCTCTCTCTCGCTCTCTCTCTCTCTCTCTCTCTCTCTCTCTCTCTCTCTCTCTCTCTATCTCTCTCTCCTCTCTCACTCTCTCTCTCTCTTCTCTCTCTCTCTCCTCTCTCTCTCACTCATTCAAATCACCAAGATAGAGAGAAAGTTCAGGGATATATATATATATATATATATATATATATATATATATATATATATATATATATATATATATATATATATATATATATATATATATTAACGAGAAAGTTGGAGAAAGTCACTTCATTTAGAGTCAGGACTGTTGAATGGCAGAGAAAGCAAGAGGGTAAGACAATAGAAAGGAGTGGAGAAAGGAGAATGAGAGAGAATACAAATCAAGAATATAGAATAGAAAGTTTAGAAATATTTCAAGGAATAATGACAGCACAGAGAGAGAGAGAGAGAGAGAGAGAGAGAGAGAGAGAGAGAGAGAGGGGCATCAATCACAGCTCAAATATCACAAAATATATTCCAATAATGAGTGAGAGAGAGAGAGAGAGAGGAGAGAGAGAGAGAGAGAGAGAGAGAGAGAGAGAGAGAGAGAGAGAGAGAGAGTAATATCCTCGAGTGATGAATCACACGAAAAAAACTTCTAATATACTTTACTGTAAGGGTAATATTAGACTGTGCACATTCTCTAATATACACTTGTGTCAGGGGAATAATAGCAGGTGTGTACACACCTGTAGAGAGGGTAACAGAAGGTATACACACCTGTAGAGACGGTAATAACAGGTATACATACCTGTAGAGACGGTAATAACAGGTATACACACTTGTAGAGACGGTAATAGCAGGTTTACATACCTGTAGAGACGGTAATAACAGGTATACACACCTGTAGAGACGGTAATAGCAGGTATACATACCTGTACAGACGGTAATAACAGGTATACATACCTGCAGAAACGGTAATAGCAGGTATACATACCTGCAAAGACGGTAATAGCAGGTATACACACCTGCAGAGACGGTAATATCAAGTATTCACACCTGTAGAGACGGTAATACCAGGTATACACACCTACAGAGACGGAAATAGCAAGCATACGCACGTGTAGAGGGTAGTAGGTGTGTACACACCTGCATGAGATAAATATAACTAAGGTATTCCCAGGGAAGCGTTAAACCCTCAGGGGGCGTTAAAACACCTGTAAAATAGTGGACGATGGCTGAAATATGTTTAAATGGTCTTGTGGGTATTTAAATGCCCCTGTAATGTTATGATTAAGTCAGGGGGGTAAATGGCTTGTTAGGTTGGCTGTGTGTGTGTTGTGTGTGTATGTGTTGTGTGTGTGTGTGTGTGTGTGTGTGTGTGTGTGTGTGTGTGTGTGTGTGTGTGTGTGTGTGTCTTGTGCGTGTGTGTGTTGTGTGTGTGTGTGTTGTGTGTGTTGTGTGTGTGTGTTGTGTGTGTGTGTGTGTGTGTGTGTGTGTGGTGACTTGTCCTATACCCAGTCACCACAGACTGTACACAGTCTCCACAGACTGTACACAGTCACCCCAGACTGTACACAGTCACCACAGACTGTAGACTGTGTGCATTGTGTATGTGTGTGTGTGTGTGTGTGTGTATGGTGACTTGTCCTATACCCAGTCACCACAGACTGTCCACAGTCCCCAACAGACTGTACACAGTCTCCACAGACTGTACACAGTCACCACAGACTGTGCACACTCCCCTCCTTGACCTGATTGTCTCCCCAGATGACTTAACTTGAAGAATAACCTCAGATAACATAGTACTTACAGCCACACTGATGGCAACTTTACTGCTCTTTGCAAGACTTAAGCTCAACTTAGATGAACTTAGTAGAGTCAGTAGGAGGACTCAGAGTGAGGGTGAGGAGAGTCAACTGGAGGACTCAGTAAGTGAGGAGAGTTAGCTGAAGAACTCAGTAGAGTGAGGAGAGTCAACTAGAGGACTCAGTAGAGTTAGAAGAGTCAGCAGGACTCATTAGTGTGTGTGTGTTAGGGCCGATATACACGCCTGTGTGTATGAGAATATATATACACGTAAATCTTAATACATTTATGCACACATAAGTGTGTGTACATATACGTCTCGTGCGTATATACACGTCTCGTGCATACATGTCTCGTGCATACATACACGTCTGGTGCGTACATACACGTCTCGTGCGTACATACACGTCTCGTGCGTACATATACGTCTCGTGCATACATATACGTCTCGTGTGTACATACACGTCTCGCACGTACATATACGTCTCGCGTGTATATACACGTCTCATGCATACATACATGTCTCGTGCGTACATGTCTCGTGCATACATACACATCTGGTGCATACATACATGTCTCATGCGTGCATACAGATCTCGTGCATACATACATGTCTCATGCGTACATACACGTCTCTGTTGCTTGGAGGGTTCTAGGAGATAATGGTGGTGTAGAAATACACAAGAATATGGCTGGTAACACTTGTATTTGCAAAGCCATGAGGGGAGCCTTTGCCTAGCCTGTTTGCCTGTAGGTCTATCCGGGAACTGAGAGAGAGGCAGAGCGTGTGACGCTTGCATGTCGCATCACGTGACATCACATGCCAGCCGCTAAGTCTAGCAAGGAGTTGTCTATATAATACACATGGTTGGTACTAACTACGATACTCAGATATGCCACACGACAAATGTAGGGATCAGCAACTATGCTGACAGCTCGGTTATGTTACATATGTCGTCTTGACATACCATACTCTACAGGCTGACAGGCAGGTAGCTCTGGGCTGATTCTGTACAATAGCAAAGACATATATAACTTAGAACTAATCACAGAAATGGTTATGGGATATACTCAGTTGAATGGATAACATTGGAATGGATGTTATGTTAATGGATGGTGATTTATGTAATGGACGTTACTGTAATGCATTACGAATTAAAAGATGCAATTGATCGATCGATCTGTATTCATGCACTCTACGGATTCTGAGGAAGAATATATATTTACAGAGGGGAAAGTAATTAACAGCAAAGGCAGACCTGGTGCGCACAGGTCATACTGCTAAATCTCAGAATTCGGAGGGAACATGAACACTTAATTTTTTTTTGAAAACTGTATAATTAGGTGATCAACTTGATCACCTATGTACATTTAAACCCAACTCTATGAGGGTAAGATTTACATATGCAGAATGGTTATCTCTGGGAGGATCGAATTCTTTTGCAATGGCTAACACATGCCTTGAATGAGAGAGATCTGAACAAGTATCTACAAAAGATACTTGGGGGTTTCTCATTACTTGTCGTGTATGCAAGGAATAACGACATTCAGGTTGATCATCTGACAGAGTGTTAGAGGTAGAGGGTACAGAGTCAGGAGGATTGTCAGCGTCTGTCACATTAGTCTGGGTAGAAATATCATCGCATACTAACCTCATGTGATCTAAATGCGATTCTTTATACTGTACTAATTTCTCTAACTTTATACTTATTGCCATTGATATGTTGAACTACTCGATAAGGACCAACAAACTTTTGATCAAGCTTAGGCATTGCAGATGTTTTGTTGACGTTAGCATTACTCTCGAACCTACTTTAACCTTGGTCGGCTTAGCACGGCTATTAGTTACTCTTGTAAATTCTGCTGTTGACTTACGAAGCATTTCTCTGACTCTTCTGAAAACACTTTGAGCTAGACTGGTACGATTGTCTATGAAATCATCAGGGTTGTAATTGGGTTTCTGTGCGGAATATAACAACTCATTGGGTAAATGCTTGTCTACACCGTACAGTGCATAATGTGACCATTCAAGAGTTCAACCCAACCTTTGAACACTTGCTTGGCGGATCAAATGTAGTCGCTGATGCTCTATCGCTTCATGTTAGTGTTGTAACTGCAGACCCTTCGTTTAGTGCCGAAGAGGTAAAGAATGCCCCAGGAAGATCTTATTCTCACTGTGAAGCCACCAGCACAAATTAGTCACTTTATAATGAGCCAAGAATTACTGTATCGAACAGCCGAGTTGGGTACCCCAAGCAGAAGGGTATACCAGTTAGTAATTCCACAGTTACTAGTGACACATGTACGTCTCATGCGTACATACACGTCTCGTGCGTACATACACATCTCATTCATACACGTCTCGTGCGTATATACACGTCTCGTGTATACATACGTGTCTCTTGCGCGTCTCGTGCGTATATATACGCACTGTCCAAGAGAGACGACTTTTTAAAGATTTTCTTTGAAAAACCCTGGTCATTTAAATATATATATTGGAGGTGTGGGTTTATAATTTATCAAATATTTTGACCTTTAATGCATCTGGGGGGTTTAACTGTTTTTTCAGGAGGATTCTTCTATTTAAGGCTGGTTTTTTAGGGGGTTTATTGATTTTATTGTGTTGGTTTTCTGTTTTGTGTGTGTGTGGTTGAAGGAGCTTTGAGAGCATCAAGCTTAAGCTATCAGGTTTTTCGTGTCTTCCTTACAGGTGAGGTAAGCTTCAACACACAACCAAGCTGACAGTTCAAGCTTTTTGCGGGTAAGCTGACACCCTCAGGAAAAGCTCTACACAGGTAGGTGTGCATCTAACATCTCAGGCTTCATCCAGGTAAGTTCTGACACACTCAGGAAAGGATCTACACAGGTAGGTGTGCTTCTAACATCTCAGGCTTCACGCTGGTAGGCTCTGACAGAACCCAAGCTCCTCGAACGTGCGTTTTATCTAGCCAGCTTCAAGAGCAGGCACGGGGGCCCAGGAACTAAGCCTCAACCACGCGAAAAACAACTCAGAAAGTGACGGAGTGGAGGCGGGAACCATACATAGTTTTAAAACGAGGTATGATAATGCTCGTGGAGCAGGGAGAGAGGGGACCCAGTAGCTACCAGTGAACAGGCGGGGCCAGGAGCTGTGACTCGACCCCTGCAACCACAAATAGGTGAGTACACACACACAATGGATCAACATTACTACGAGTAATCCGGCTAAATTGAACAAGCAATTAGGTATTATTTTATATATTGGTAAAGTACGGATGGTAGGAGGCTTAGAGTGTTACCACTGCTCTGTGAGGGGATTGAACTCTATTGTGGGGGATTGTGTTGTGTATTGTGGGGGATTGAACTCTATTGTAGGGGATTGTGTTGTGGTTGATGTGGTGTACGGATTGTGTTGTGGTTGGTATGTTGTAGGGGATTGTGTTATTGTTGGTGTGTTGTAGTGGATTGTGTTGTGGTTGGTGTGTTGTTGGGGATTGTGTTGTGGTTGGTGTGTTGTAGGGGATTGTGTTGTGGTTGGTGTGTTGTTGGGGATTATGTTATTGTTGGTGTGTTGTTGGGGGATTGTGTTGTGGTTGGTGTGTTGTTGGGGATTGTGTTGTGGTTGGTGTGTTGTTGGGGATTGTGTTGTGGTTGGTGTGTTGTAGGGGATTGTGTTATTGTTGGTGTGTTGTAGGGGATTGTGTTGTGGTTGGTGTGTTGTTGGGGATTGTGTTGTGGTTGGTGTGTTGTAGGGGGTTGTGTTGTGGTTGGTGTGTTGTTGGGGGATTGTGTAGTGGTTGGTGTGTTGTTGGGGGATTGTGTTATTGTTGGTGTGTTGTTAGGGGATTGTGTTGTGGTTGGTGTGTTGTTGGGGAATTGTGTTGTGGTTGGTGTGTTGTTGGGGAATTGTGTTGTGGTTGGTGTGTTGTTGGGGGATTGTGTTGTGTGTTCGCATCGCTATTGGGCCGTGCGGACGTGCTGTGCAGTAGCTCCTGATTGAGTTGGCTTTTGCTCAGTGTTGACGTGTACTTAGCTCTGTGAAGACCTGTTTGCGTGCTCTCTACGAATTGAAGCAAGATGCCCTCCATCGAGCAACTTTACCAACAGCTTAAGGAAGAATTGAGGATGGCGAAGATGGAGATTCAGCGACTGACCGAGGAAAACAAGAAGATTCGTAGTAGTCCTCCTGTTTTGAGTCCTCAGGTCAAGAAGGGAAAATGGTCAGTGGCTGGACAGCAGGGAACGAAGTTGACGATCAAGAAGACGAATGGAAAGGTAGAAACGACGATGAAGAAGAAAGAGACTGCCGTGGAAACTGTTGTGGAAACATCTAATACATTCTCATTGCTAACCGACGAATGTGAGTCGACTACTGGGAACATAGCCAAGTTAGGTATATGGATAGGGCGTTCTGCTTGAAGGACAGGAGTAGGAGACAGAGAGTTTGCTTTCCTGGGGCTGGGATGGGGGATATTGTTAGCCGTCTGGATGACATCATGAGAGGTAATGGGAGCAATCCTATTATCTGTCTCAGTGCTGGAGGCAACGATGTTGGCAGACGTAGGAGTGAAGACCTGATTAGCAGGTATAGGTCAGTAATAGAAATAATTAGGAGTAAGGGTGGGAACCCTGTCATATGTGGTATTTTGCCAAGGAGAGGAGTTGGAAATGAATGGTTGTCCAGGGCAATTGGTGTCAATTGCTGGCTGGACAAATACTGTAAGGAAAATGCGGTAACATTCATTGACAACTGGGACCTCTTCTATGGCAGAAGTGACATGTATGCCAGGGATGGGGTTCACTTATCTAGGTCTGGGGTGGTAGCACTGGCAACTGCAGTGGAGGGAGCAGTTAGGACTTTAAACTAGGAATAGTTAGTGGTATGGGTTTTGGCAGGAAAACAGTGAAGTCCCAGTGTAGTAATATTACGAGTTCTAGGGGAACTAGTAATAAGCAGAACGAGGTAGATATTGAAAATCCAGGGACTTTGGGTGATAAGGACAGTAATAGGTTTAGTAGAAAAACAGGAATGAGCAGGAAGGGTAAAGAGAAAGGAGAGTCTTTCAATGTTTATTATGCTAATTGCCGTAGTGCTAGGAATAAGATGGACGAGTTGAGATTAGTTGCTAGTGCAAGTAACATTGATGTATTTGCCTTAACTGAGACGTGGTTTAATTCAAAAAGTCGGGACATGCCTGCGGAATGTCATATTCAGGGTTTTAAATTGTTCCAAGAAGATAGAAGTATTGGGAAGGGGGGTGGGGTGGCATTGTATGTCCGAGATCGCTTGAACTGTTGCATAAAAACGGGTATTAAGTCTGAAGTAACACATACAGAGTCTGTTTGGATAGAATTTTCAAAGGGGCATGAAAAATTAATTTTAGGTGTGATATACCGTCCCCCAAACTTAGATAGGGACCAGGGGAGACTACTATGGGAGGAAATTGTTAAGGCCACAAGGCACGATAATGTAGTAATTCTAGGAGACTTTAATTTTAGTCATATTGATTGGAATTTCTTGACTGGGAATTTAGAATCATACGACTTCTTAGAAGTAGTTCAGGATTGTTTTTTGAAGCAGTTTGTGACAGAACCTACAAGGGGAAATAACCTGCTTGACTTAGTTATGGCAAACAATGAATCCCTTGTTAATAATTTAGAAATTTCAGAGGAACTGGGTGCTAGCGACCACAAATCAATTACATTTAGCATTGAATGGAAGTATGATAGTAGCGATAACTCAGTAACAGTCCCAGATTTTCGCTTAGCAGATTACGATGGGCTTAGAGAACACTTATCATCTGTTGACTGGGGTAACGAAGAGAGCTATCAATATGACAGTTTTCTGAACACTATACATGCTGCTCAAAGAACGTTTATCCCTTATAAAGAAATTAAATCAAATAGAAATGACCCAAAATGGATGAATAATAGGCTGAAATATCTACTAGGGCATAAGAAAGGAATTTATAGGCGTATCAAAAGAGGCGAGGGTCATCTTATGAATCATTATATTGACATTAAGAGGGACATTAAAAAGGGGATAAGAAAAGCTAAAAGGGACTATGAAATTAAAGTTGCTAGGGATTCTAAAACTAACCCAAAAAGTTTTTTCCAGGTATATAGAACAAAAGTTAGAGATAAGATAGGTCCCCTTAAAAATAACTATGGGCACCTTACTGACAAAGAGAATGAAATGTGCTCGATTTTTAATAATTATTTTCTCTCAGTTTTTACACAGGAAGACACTAACAATATTCCAGCAATTAATTTTTATAGTGGGCTAGAAGAAGATAAATTATGTAACATCACAGTCACTAGTGAAATGGTTATGAAGCAGATAGACAGACTGAAGCAAAATAAGTCGCTGGGTCCTGATGAGTTTTTTTCAAGGGTTCTTAAGGAATGCAAAATGGAACTCTGTGAACCATTAACTAATATTTTTAATTTATCTCTTCAAACAGGTGTAGTGTCTGATATGTGGAAGATGGCTAATGTAATTCCTATTTTTAAAACAGGGGACAAGTCGTTACCGTCAAATTACCGCCCAATAAGCCTGACCTCAATTGTAGGCAAATTACTAGTCAATTATAGCTGAGATTATAAGAAGCCATCTCGATAAGCATAGCTTGATTAATGATACTCAGCATGGATTCACAAGAGGCCGGCCTTGTCTAACTAATTTATTAACTTTCTTCAGTAAAGCTTTTGAGGCTGTTGACCACGATAAAGAATTTGATATTATTTACTTAGATTTTAGTAAGGCTTTTGATAGAGTTCCGCACCATAGACTGTTAAAGAAAGTGGCAGCTCATGGCATTGGGGGAAAAGTGCTCTCGTGGATCGAATCATGGCTCACAGACAGGAAGCAGAGAGTGTCCATAAATGGGGTTAAATCCGAGCGGGGATCTGTAACAAGTGGCGTTCCACAGGGATCAGTCTTGGGCCCGTTGTTGTTTATAATATATATCAATGATCTTGATGAGGGAATTGCTAGTGATATGAGCAAATTCGCCGATGACACAAAGATAGGTAGGATAATTGATTCAAACGTAGATGTTATGGAACTTCAGGAGGATTTAGACAAACTCTACTCTTGGTCAGAAAAGTGGCAGATGCAGTTCAATGTAGATAAATGCAAGGTTCTGAAGCTTGGGAGTGCCCATAACCCTAGTACTTATAAGTTAAATGATGTAGAACTTAGCCATACAGATTGCGAAAAGGACTTGGGGGTTATGGTGAGCAGCAACCTTAAACCAAGACAGCAATGCCTAAGCGTACGTAATAAGGCAAATAGATTACTGGGATTTATATCAAGAAGTGTAAGCAACAGAAGTCCAGAGGTCATACTGCAGCTTTATACATCATTAGTAAGGCCTCACCTAGATTATGCAGCTCAATTCTGGTCTCCATATTACAGAATGGACATAAATTCGTTAGAAAACATTCAGCGTAGGATGACAAAGTTAATACATAGCATTAGAAATCTTCCTTATGAAGAAAGATTGAAGACTCTTAAGTTACATTCACTTGTTAGACGAAGAATGAGGGGAGATCTGATCGAAGTGTATAAGTGGAAGATAGGTATTAATAAAGGGGATATTAATAAGGTCTTGAGGATGTCTCTCCAAGAGAGAACCCGCAGTAATAGATTTAAATTAGATAAGTTTAGATTTAGAAAGGACATAGGAAAGTATTGGTTTGGAAATAGGGTAGTAGATGAGTGGAACAGTCTACCTAGTTGGGTTATTGAGGCTAGGACTTTGGGTAGTTTCGAATTTAGGTTGGATAAGTACATGCGTGGGAGGGGTTGGATTTGAGTGGGACTTTCACATCAGAGCTTATTTCTTGGGTGGCATTGAAAATTGGGTTGGGCAAATGTTTTGTTAGTGGGATGAATTGTAAAGGACCTGCCTAGTATGGGCCAACAGGCCTCCTGCAGTGTTCCTCCTTTCTTATGTTCTTATGTTGGTTGGTGTGTTGTTGGGGAATTGTGTTGTGGTTGGTGTGTTGTTGGGGGATTGTGTTATTGTTGGTGCGTTGTTGGGGGATTGTGTTATTGTTGGTGCGTTGTTGGGGGATTGTGTTGTAGTTGGTGTGTTGTTGGGGGATTGTGTTATTGTTGGTGCGTTGTTGGGGGATTGTGTTATTGTTGGTGCGTTGTTGGGGGATTGTGTTGTAGTTGGTGTGTTGTCGGGGAACCAGGTTGCTAGAGCCAACAGTAACAGCCTGGTTGATCAGGCCGTGATCCACCGGGAGGCCGGGTCAAGAACTGGGCCGTGGGGGCATTGACCTCCGGAACACCCTACAAGTAAGCCCTACCCTATAGGCCCGACCTGTCTATATTGCGAGCCTTGCAACATAGACCTATGTTCCTTTAGGCTTCAACACATAATTATGTTATTTGGACTTATAATCTTACTGATGAAATAACAGCGACACCAGCCGACTTGCGTTCTGTAATTTCGCGGGGCACATACGTGCGAATTATGGGCCGTAAGCGTCCCAAAATGAGAGGCCAAACTCTAATTGCGGTGGGTAATTTGAGTACTGTGTAGTATTTATCAAAATACGTTCTTTGTGGTGTTGCTTTCAAAGGTGAAGCTGCTTTAAACGAGGCGTTGGTTACATCCAGAGTGTACTGTATAGCGTTGTCTCCTTGTGTGGGACACCCAGTAACAGTGTATAAGAACGTAAGGAAGAAGGAATACTGCAACAGACCTACTGACCCATGCGATGCAGGTCCATTCCCCCCCCCTGGATTAGCCCAATGACCCACCTAGTCAGGTCACTTCCACTTATGGGAGGAGCACGGCACCAGATCCAGCAGCACAAGCGAGTCAGGTCCAACTCACATCCACCCACACACACTCATAAGAACATAAGAACGAAGGAACACTGCAGCAGGCCTACTGGCCCATGCGAGGCAGGTCCAAGTCTCCTACCGGCTTAAGCCAATGCACCCAACCTAGTCAGGTCAGGTCACATTGACTTAAAGGAGGAACACGGCAACCGACCTGGTAGCACAAGCTATCAGGTCCAACTCACACCCACCCACATCCACTCATGTATTTATCCAACCTATTTTTAAAGCTACACAACGTTCTGGCCTCTATAACTGTACTCGGGAGTTTGTTCCACTCATCCACAACTCTATTACCAAACCAGTACTTTCCTATATCCTTCCTGAATCTGAATTTTTCCAACTTAAAACCATTGCTGCGAGTCCTGTCAAGGCTAGATATTTTCAGCACACTATTTACATCCCCTTTATTTATTCCTGTCTTCCATTTATACACCTCAATCATATCCCCCCTAATTCTACGTCTTTCTAGAGAGTGCAGATTCAGGGCCCTTAGTCTATCCTCATAGGGAAGGTTTCTGATACATGGGATCAACTTTGTCATCCTCCTTTGTACATTTTCCAGAGCATTTATATCCATTCTGTAATACGGTGACCAAAACTGTGCAGCATAATCTAAATGAGGCCTAACCAAGGATGTATAGAGTTGAAGAACAACCTGAGGACTCCTATTATTTATGCTTCTTGATATGAAGCCAAGGATTCTATTAGCTTTATTGCGAACACTTATGCACTGTTGTCTTGGTTTCAGATTACTGCTAACCAGAACTCCTAAATCTTTTTCGCAATCCGTAATATTAAGATCTACATTATTTAGTTTATATGTGGCATGGTTATTGCCCTGTCCAACATTTAGAACTTTGCATTTGTCTATATTAAACTGCATCTGCCACTTCTCCGACCACTGCATCAGTCTATTCAAATCTTCCTGGAGTGCTCGAATGTCCTCGTCAGAATGAATTCGACGGCCTATTTTGGTGTCATCGGCAAACTTGCCGATGTCGCTCTTTATGCCCTCATCTATGTCGTTTATGTAGATTGTGAACAGCAGGGGGCCCAACACTGACCCCTGTGGAACACCGCTCGTGACGCTTCCCCACTCTGATTTCTCCCCATTTATGCAAACTCTCTGCTGCCTATTTGTCAACCATGCCTCTATCCAGGAAAAAAATTCTCCTCCTATTCCATGTGCCTTAATTTTCCTCAATAGTCTCTGATGTGGGACCCTGTCAAAAGCCTTACTGAAGTCCATATACACAATATCATATTCATTACCATGATCTACCTCCTCAAATACCTTAGTGAAAAAAGTTAATAAATTCGTAAGGCAGGAACGCCCCTTTGTAAAACCATGCTGAGATTCGTTGATTAATTTATACTTTTCAAGGTGGCTACGAACTGCCTTGGCAATTATTGATTCCATAAATTTTCCCACTATGGAGGTTAGGCTTATTGGTCTATAGTTCGAAGCTAAGGACCTGTCACCTGCTTTGAAAATAGGTATCACATTTGCCATTTTCCACTTATCTGGCACCATGCCAGTTTGTAGTGATATGTTGAAAAGATTAGCCAAAGGTTTGCTAAGCTCCTCTTTACATTCCTTTAGAACCCTTGCATACAGTTCATCAGGGCCTAACCTATTTTTAAAACTACACAAGGTTTTAGCCTCAATAACTGCACTTGGGAGTTTGTTCCACTCATCCACAATTCTATTACCAAACCAGTGCTTTCCTATATCCTTCCTGAATCTGAATTTTTCCAACTTAAAACCATTGGTACGAGTCCTGTCTAGCCTAGATATTTTCAGCACGTTATTTACATCCCCTTTATTTATTCCTGTTTTCCATTTATACACCTCAATCATATCCTCCCTAATTCTACGCCTTTCTAGAGAGTGCAGATTCAGGGCCCTTAGTCTATCCTCATAGGGAAGGTTTCTGATACATGGGATCAACTTTGTCATCCTCCTCTGTACGTTTTCCAGAGAATTTATATCCATTCTGTAATACGGTGACCAGAACTGTGCAGCATAATCTAAATGAGGCCTAACCAAGGATATATAGAGTTGAAGAACAACCTGAGTGTGAAGGCTTACTCAGCCCTGTAACAACTTCAGTCAGTATTACTAAGCCTGGCTCCTCCTCAGGAAAATCAAGGAATAGAAAAAGAATAAAAACTTACAAACATAAACACTTTATTATTTAGAAAATATAAAATATAAAACACTTAAATATGAAATATTGATCCTACATTAAAGAAAATGAAAAATATAAATGATAACTGAATTCAACGTTAATATAAAACTTGGGTGTCTGGTGTTGGTGACACTGCTTGTTGTTGAAATCGTAGCCGTTGCCGATGATGGGGGGGGGTCGCAGGTGTTGATGACAACCCACCGGCTCGTTGTTCACAGATTTTCTAGCCGTCAATAATCCGTCCAGATGACAAGAAAGCAGGTTTTTTTCCACTGCAATGATGAGGGGTTATATCCTGCTACTTCATACAGGTGCACAGGTAATTAAATCCAAAAAGGGGAAGTCTCAGGACGTTAGTCTATCTCCATCAGTTCTACTCGTTGATTGGCAGGTGACCCTCTCTGTCATCCAAGCTGGAAAGATAGACAGGTTACCCACTGCTTAAGAAATCACTCTCCATGATAAGTACAATACCTAAAAGATGTGGTGATTATTACAACAGTCAACTTTGAGCAAGACTGAAAGGACTAAGTTTATTATTGGTCAAAAGTGAAGCTTTCAACCAATAAATCCACTAGAATACAAGGCAGGCATGTACTTACAGTAGTGCTGGGAGCTGTGAGTCGAGTGATTACCGTTTGGAGTGGAGCCCCACACGTCACCTTTCGGGGGGGGGGGAGGGAGGGGAAGGGATAGCGGGAGCTGGACTTGCCCTACCTTAACAAGTAGCCGGCAATGATACTATTGTTACTATATACTCCCTCGCTACTCCTATCTATTGAACTTTTCCCTCACACTGAGGACTTCTATTATTTATACTTCTAGATATGAAGCCAAGAATTCTGTTAGCTTTATTGCGAACACTAATGCACTGTTGTCTTGGTTTTAGATTATATCTAACCAGAACTCCTAAATACTTTTCACAATCCATAATATTAAGAACTACATTATTTAGTTTATATGTGGCATGGTTATTTTCCTGTCCAACATTTAGAACTTTGCATTTGTGTATATTAAACTGCATCTGCCACTTCTCCGACCATTGCATCAGTATATTCAAATCATCCTGGAGTGCTCTAGTGTCCTCATTAGAATGAATTGGACGGCCTATTTCGGTGTCATCAGCAAATTTGCTTTTGTCGCTATTTCCCTCATCTATGTCGCTTATGTAAACTGTGAACAACAATGGGCCCAACACTGACCCCTGAGGAACACCACTTGTGATGTGCCCCCACTCTGATTTCTCCCCATTTATGCAAACTCTCTGCTGCCTATTTGTCAGCCGTGCCTCTACCCAGGAAAAAATTTCTCCTATTCCGTGTGCCTTAAGTTTCCTCAATAGCCTCTGGTGTGGAACTCTATGGAAAGCCTTACTGAAGTCCATATACACAATATCATATTCATTACCATGATCTACCTCCTCAAACACCTTAGTGAAAAAAGTTAGTAAATTCGTAAGACAGGAACGCCCCTTTGTAAAACCGTGTTGAGAATCATTAATCAATCTGTGCCTGTCAAGGTGGCTACGAATTGCTTCAGCAATTATTGATTCCATAAATTTTCCCACTATGGTGTATATTTAAGTGTATGTACTCACAGAGGTGTGTATATCCAGTGTCCATACACCGAGAGGTGTGTATATCCAGTATCCATACACCGAGAGGTGTGTATATCCCGTGTCCTAACACCGAGAGGTGTATATATCCCGTGTCCTAACACCGAGAGGTATATATACACTCCCAGAGGTGGAAGAAACATGGTATATACACTGAGAGGTGTGTATCTCTCTCTCTCTCTCTCTCTCTATATATATATATATATATATATATATATACATATATATATACTTTGAGTTTATCCCTGTATATACTTCGATTATTTCCGTACCTAATTTCAGTTTACTGTGTACCATATATCCATCCTGTGGAGGTACCATAAGAACATTTGGATACACAATAGGCCTAGGAACTAGGCCTCAAATGGGTTAACAGGAGTACATCTGGATTTACATCTACAGTTGACTTGTCTCCAGTATGTTTAAGAAATCTGCCCATTTATTTACGTTCTTTGTATTGAAATCAAATCAAATCCTGCGCAAGCTTCGTTTTTTTAAGAGATGCGCGCATTAATATAGAGCCATTACTCACTTTTTTGTAAGCGGATATAAGCGCAGCGGGGCCGCATCCGTAGCGACAGCGTGTGATAAACGATATAATTCCTAGTCCCGAGCATACGAAAGTGTCAGCCCCGTTGCACTTTACGATGAGATTATCGCTCGCTCGATTCGCCCGCTTCCGGCTTCATTACGAATCGGGCGAGGCTCGCTGGCTGGTGGATTGCGTCTCGTGAATTTCTCGTGGCCTCTAGCAGTCGTTAGCAAGGGAGATTGTTGTCTTAGTTGTGCCTGAAATGTGTTTCTGCAAAGGTTGGAAGAGTTCATCTCTGGGTTCGTTATGGGTGATGGGTAACGAGTCCCCGGTGCCGAAATGGACATCGGGTAGTGAGGTACGGGTTCGTTAAGGGTACCGTGAAGAGTTTGGTTTAATGTGTTTGGTGGTGTGTAAACTGGCGTGTCTGTGGGCTTGTTTGGTTGTTCCAAACACACACACACACATTACTATTACTAGTACCACTATTAATACTACTACTAATATTTATGTAGTTTTGCCAGGACGGATCCTTGCCCAGATCTTCTGTGGTGATCCAGCAGTGGCTTCCGAAGGAGTGTCAGGGTTGGTTTACAGACCTATGCCAGGGTCACGGCGAGCATTCCTGTCGATTGTAGTACCGTTTACAGCCCTATGATGGGGGGAAGCCCTACGACAAGTGCACGGTGACTCTTTCAACTCCACTTAAGTCGTTCCTGGCACTCAGGTCGCAGCCAGAGTGCCAGAACGACTCATGAGATTCTCTGGAGGTGTGTTGAACACCTGACATCTGACAGAAGTGTCTGTGTAATGTTGTGTAGTAATGCTTCTGTTATACCACTACCATCAGTATTACTACTACTACTACTACGACTACCACCATTGCTACTACCACTGTTAATACAACCACCACTACTACCACCATCACCACCACATATTTAATACTGGTACTGGCCTCAATATCAAATAAATTTTGAGCGTAAATTTAATAGATAAAGATGGTATATATTAAGCTGTGAGAGGCTGCTCCGAGTTCCTATTTCAATAAACACTTTAATGTGTACCAGTGTGAGGAAATATTACCCTCAGGCACCACGAAATACTTCTACTTGTGTGTGTGTGTGTGTGTGTGTGTGTGTATGTGTGTGTGAGTGTGTGTGTGTGTGTGTGTGTGTGTGTGTGTATATGTATATATATATTATATAATATATATATATATATATATATATATATATATATATATATATATATATATATATATATATATATATATATATATATATATATATATATATATATATATATTTGTCCAATGCATCATTAAATTCTTCCCAAATTTTATTAAGAATTTAACGATGCATTAGGCAAATAGTAAATCTTATTTCTTGGGTAGAGTGCTTTGTTAGTGGGATGTCGTGAAGAACCTGTCTAGTTGGGCCAGCGGGCCTGCTGCAGTGTTCCTTCTTGCTTATGAGTCGGGTGTCGTCGCGCGTCAGGTGTTGCTTTGTTGTGGGATGTGATGGTGAGGTGTGGTCTAGACCCTTTATATGCCTTCCTTTGATGTATTGCTTTTATAGTTGCTTGATAATGTGAGAAGTCACGAGAGCACTTGGAATTTAACTATTCTTTCAGAGAGGTTGTTTTGCATATTCTGATATCACCTGTGGATAACTAGAACCTGCAAAAGTGGATAACTAGAACCTTCAAAAGACAAAATGCCGTGTCAGTGATGACAGTCATTTCTTCTCTCATGAATATAATATTGCTGTACTCTGACAGCCATCTTTTAAGTGGAAATTGGAAGCGCAAATAATGCACAGGAGACCTATGCTGTCAGAGTTAATACACTTGATATATGCCTGGATGGGGAGGATCCAAATCTACACACTGAAATCACTCCCTACGATAGCAAGAGGCCGCACAGTTATTACAAAATAACCTTATTGAGTGGCAGAGCTACCTTGAGTGCACTATGAGGTAACTTAGTGTATAGGTATGAAGACTCTTCAAGACCCTTCGTACATACGGGGAATTACGTATCATGAGTACACTAGAAGATGTAACAGTAAGTGTAAAGGTACCAAGACTTTTCATACATAAGGGGAATTAGGTACCATGAGTACACTAGAAGATATAACAGTAAGTGTAAAGGTACCAAGACTTTTCATACATAAGGGGAATTAGGTATCATGAGTACACTAGAAGATGTAACAGTAAGTGTAAAGGTACCAAGACTTTTCATACATAAGGGGAATTAGGTATCATGAGTACACTAGAAGATGTAACAGTAAGTGTAAAGGTACCAAGACTTTTCATACATAAGGGGAATTACGTATCATGAGTACACTAGAAGATGTAACAGTAAGTGTAAAGGTACCAAGACTTTTCATACATAAGGGGAATTACGTATCATGAGTACACTAGAAGATGTAACAGTAAGTGTAAAGGTACCAAGACTTTTCATACATAAGGGGAATTACGTATCATGAGTACACTAGAAGATGTAACAGTAAGTGTAAAGGTACCAAGACTTTTCATACATAAGGGGAATTACGTATCATGAGTACACTAGAAGATGTAACAGTAAGTGTAAAGGTACCAAGACTTTTCATACATACGGGGAATTAGGTACCATGAGTACACTAGAAGATGTAACAGTAAGTGTAAAGGTACCAAGACTTTTCATACATAAGGGGAATTAGGTACCATGAGTACACTAGAAGATATAACAGTAAGTGTAAAGGTACCAAGACTTTTCATACATAAGGGGAATTAGGTACCATGAGTACACTAGAAGATATAACAGTAAGTGTAAAGGTACCAAGACTCTTCATACATAAGGCAAATTAGGTACCATGAGTACACTAGAAGATATAACAGTAAGTGTAAAGGTACCAAGACTCTGCAAGAGTGTGAGAACATGATTATTGCCTCCAGTAAGTTGCTGATGGGCCGGGCTGTGGTGGTTGGTGGTGCCAGGGAAGCCTGGACTAGGACCGGGCTGCAGGGGGGGAGGTGACCCCCAAAATATTCTTAGCCGAGGGGATCTTAAAGAGGATTTGATTAAATTCCTTAGAGTACTGAAGTATGTCTTACTGGCCCAGCTTGATTACAATTGATACATTGGGGTTTAGCGCTTCACGCTTAGTTTGTATCTTAGTGTGAGAATGAGAGAGTGAGAGAAAAAGAGATGGAGTGAGTGAGAGATAGAGGAGAGTGAAATAAAGAGGGAGAGTGAGAGGAATAAAGACAGAGAGAGCTAGAGGGGGGAGATAGAGACAGTGAGAGAGAGAGAGAGAGAGAGAGAGAGTCTGAGAAAGTCCTCTTGTCAGTTGGGTTCCATTTTTATTTGTTACAATACCTCGCCAATTAAGAGCCAGGTGAGAGGGGAGAGAGAGAGAGAGAGAGAGAAGGGAAAATGCTTCCCCTTTCATCCAGCTAGTGGCACTCCTATGGCACTGTCCCCTCCCGTGTGGCACTTTTCCAAGCCATAACAAGTTATGGCAGCTCCGGGCATCAGTTTCACCAGTACAAACTATTTTTAATAATAATCTTTATTTCTAAATGATGCAACTTAAACAGACCATAGCTAACACCTATGAGAGAGTCATTAAAAATAATAATCTTTATCTCTACAAGTAAATGATACAACTTATGCAAACCTGCCTAGTATGGGCCAGTAGGCCTGTTGGAGTGTGCCTCATAAGGATGAGGGAGCGCTGCAGCAATAGGCCTACTGGCCCATACTAGGCAGTTCATTATATTCTTGTAACTCTGCTATCCCTCAGCATCCCTGTAAGTTCATCTCTTGAAAGGTTAGGTTAGGTTAAGTTAGGTTGGGTTAAGTTAGGTTAGGTTAAGTTAGGTTAGGTTAGGTTAAGTTAGGTTAGATTAAGTTAGGTTAGGTTAAGTTAGGTTAGGTTAAGTTAGGTTAGGTTAAGTTAAGTTAGGTTAAGTTAGGTTAGGTTAAGTTAGGTTAGATTAAGTTAGGTTAGGTTAAGTTAGGTTAAGTTAGGTTAGGTTAAGTTAGGTTAGGTTAGGTTAAGTTAGGTTAGGTTAGGTTAAGTTAGGTTAGGTTAAGTTAGGTTAGGTTAAGTTAGGTTAGGTTAAGTTAGGTTAGGTTAAGTTAGGTTAGGTTAGGTTAAGTTAGGTTAAGTTAAGTTAGGTTAGGTTAAGTTAGGTTAGGTTAGGTTAGGTAAGGTTAGGTTAGGTTAAGTTAGGTTAGGTTAAGTTAGGTTAGGTTAGGTAAGGTTAGGTTAGGTTAGGTTAAGTTTAGGTTAGGTTAAGTTAAGTTAGGTTAGGTTAAGTTAAGTTAGGTTAGGTTAAGTTAGGTTAGGTTAAGTTAAGTTAGGTTAGGTTTGTCAGGAAACAGGGCAAGTGTTTCCTGACTCTGGTCTTAGTAATAATAATAATAATAATATCTCTATTTACTACCAGTACTTGTACAAGTATACAAGTACATGTACAAGATATACCAGTACATGTACAAGGTATACAAGTACATGTACAAGGTATACCAGTACATGTACAAGGTATACAAGTACATGTACAAGGTATACAAGTACATGTACAAGGTATACAAGTACATGTACAAGGTATACAAGTACATGTACAAGGTATACCAGTACATGTACAAGGTATACAAGTACATGTACAAGGTATACCAGTACATGTACAAGGTATACAAGTACATGTACAAGGTATACATGTACATGTACAAGGTATACGAGTACATGTACAAGGTATACATGTACATGTGCAAGGTATACAAGTACATGTACAAGGTATACAAGTACATGTACAAGGTATACAAGTACATGTACAAGGTATACAAGTACATGTACAAGGTATACGAGTACATGTACAAGGTATACAAGTACATGTGCAAGGTATACAAGTACATGTACAAGGTATACAAGTACATGTACAAGGTATACAAGTACATGTACAAGGTATACAAGTACATGTACAAGGTATACAAGTACATGTACAAGGTATACAAGTACATGTACAAGGTATACCAGTACATGTACAAGGTATACCAGTACATGTACAAGGTATACAAGTACATGTACAAGGTATACAAGTACATGTACAAGGTATACCAGTACATGTACAAGGTATACCAGTACATGTACAAGGTATACAAGTACATGTACAAGGTATACAAGTACATGTACAAGGTATACAAGTACATGTACAAGGTATACAAGTACATGTACAAGGTATACAAGTACATGTACAAGGTATACAAGTACATGTACAAGGTATACAAGTACATGTACAAGGTATACCAGTACATGTACAAGGTATACAAGTACATGTACAAGGTATACCAGTACATGTACAAGGTATACAAGTACATGTACAAGGTATACAAGTACATGTACAAGGTATACAGACCATAGTTGACATCAGTGACATACTACTATGTTGTTAGGTAAGACACATATGCAACAGTTAGGTATCTTTTTATCGAAACGTTTCGCCTACACAGTAGGCTTCTTCAGTCGAGTACAGAAAAGTTGATAGAAGCAGAAGAGACTTGAAGACGATGTAATCAGTCC
>NC_091380.1:5401434-5411434 GCF_038502225.1 Cherax quadricarinatus
TGGTGTTATACTCACCCCAAGATCTTTTTCCTGAGTGAGGTTTGAGTCTCTGACCCCTAGACTGTACTCCGTTTCAGGCCTTCTTTGCCCTTCCCCAATTCTTCATGACTTTGCACTTGGTGGATTGAACTCCAGGAGCCAATTGCTGGACCAGTTCTGCAGCCTGTCCAGATCCCTTTGTAGTTCTGCCTGGTCTTCGATCGAGTGTATTCTTCTCATCAACTTCACGTCATCTGCAAACAGGGACACCTCAGAGTCTATTCCTTCCGTCATGTCGTTCACAAATACCAGAAACAGCACTGGTCCTAGGACTGACTCCCGCGGGACCCGCTGGTCACAGGTGCCCACTCTGACACCTCGCCACGTACCATGACTCGCTGCTGTCTTCCTGACAAGTATTCCCTGATCCATTGTAGTGCCTTCCCTGTTATCCCTGCTTGGTCCTCCAGTTTTTGCACCAATCTCTTGTGTGGAACTGTGTCAAACGCCTTCTTGCAGTCCAAGAAAATGCAATCCACCCACCCCTCCCCTCTCTCTTGTCTTACTGCTGTCACCATGTCATAGAACTCCAGTAGGTTTGTGACACAGGATTTCCTGTCCCTGAAACCATGCTGGCTGCTGTTGATGATCATTCCTCTAGGTGTTCCACCACTCTTCCTGATAATCTTCTCCATGACTGCTACTATACATGTCAGTGACACTGGTCTGTAGTTTAAATGCTCATGTCTGTCTCCTTTTTAAAGATTGACCACATTTGCTGTCTCCATGCCTCAGGCAATTTCCTGTTCTGATAGATGTATTGGAATATTGCTGTTAGTACACATAGCGCCCTGTCTCTCTCAATACCCATGGGGAGATGTTATCTGGCCCCATTGCCTTGAGGTATCTAGCTCAATGAAGCCTTCACTCTTCCCTCGGTTGCACCAGTCCAGCACTTTGCAGGTGTGCCCCACCTCTCCGTCTTTCTGGGAGTCCTCTGCTCTCTGTGAACACTTCTTTGAATCTCTTGTTGAGTTCTTCACATACTTCCCAATACTCTCTGCTGTCCTCCTCCTTCCTTCCTTAGCCTGATTACCTGGTCCTTGACTGCTTTCCCTCCTGATGTGGCTGTACAACAGTTTCGGGTCAGATTTGGCTTTCGCTGCTATGTCATTTGTCATTGTCTTGGGCCTCCCTTCATCTGTGCATATTCATTTGGCCTACGACTGTTCTCCCATTCTCCTGGGTCCTTTGCCTTCATTTCTTCCATTCCCAGCACACTTACTTTGCCTCTCTGCACCTTGGGCAAACCATGGGCTCATCCTGGCTTTTTCATTACCCTGTTACCCTGGGTGTGTGTGTGTGTGTGTGTGTGTGTGTGTGTGTGTGTGTGTGTACATATTCCAGTTCCGATAATATAAACCAGGAGTAGTAGTAATAGTACTAATATTAGTACAAAAAGTACTATTACTACTACTGTTGCTTACATTAATAGTAGAGGCAACAGTAGTAGTAGTGGTAGTGGTGGGTAGCAGTAGCAGTAGCAGTGGCAGTGGCAGGTAGTGGCAGGCAATAGCAGTGGTATAGTGGTGCATAGCAGCAGTGGTGGCAGTAGCAGTGGCAGGTGGCAGCATAGCAGTAGTAGCAGTGGTGGCATAGCAGTGGTGGTATATGGCAGGCAGCAGCAGTGGTGGCAGTATGGTGTGCAGCAGGGCAGTGGTGGCAGCAGGGCGGTGGGCAGCAACCAGCGGCAGGCAGGTGCAGCAGTGGCGGCAGTGGCAACAGCAGTGGTGCAGTAGCATAGCAGCAGTGGCAGTAGCAGCAGCGGCAGCAGCAGCAGCAGCAGTGAACAGCAGCAGCAGCAGCGGCGGCAGTAGTATTGCAGCAGCAGGCTGCAGCAGCGGCAGCAGCACAGCAGCAGGCGGCAGCAGCGGCAGTGGCGGCAGCAGTAGCGGTGGCAGCAGGCTGCGGCGGCAGAGCGAGCAGGCAGCAACAGTGCAGCAGTTGCGGCGGTGGGCAGCAGCAGCATAGCAGCGCGGCAGCAGCACAGTGGCGGCAGCAGAGCGGCGGTGGCAGGAGAAGTGCAGTGGCGGCGGCAGAGCAGAGCAGCGCGGCGGCAGCAGCAGCAGTGCAGCAGCAGTGCAGCAGCGGTGGCAGCAGCAGTGGCGGCGGCAGCAGCGCAGCAGCAGCGGCAGCAGCGGCGGCGGCAGCAGTAATAGCGGCGGCAGCAACGGTGGCGGCAGCACAGCAGCAGCAGTGGCAGCAGCAGTGGCAGCAGGCGGCAGCAGCAGCAGCGGCAGCAGGCAGCAGCAATTGGCAGCGGCGGCATACAGCAGCAGCGGCACAGCAGCAGCAGCAGCAGGCGGCAGGCGGTGCGGCGGCAGCAGTGCCAGAGCAGCAGCGGCAGCAGCAGCAGGCAGCAGCAGCAGCAGCAGGTGTTACAGCGGCGGCAGCAGCAACAGCGGCAGCACAGCAGGCGGCGGCAAGCAGGTGCAGCAGCAGCAGTGCGGCAGCGGCAGCAGCAGCAGCAGGCGGCAGCAGCGGCAGCAGTACGCAGTGGCAGCAGCAGCAGCAGCAGCGGCAGCAGCAGCAGTGGCGGCAGCACCAGCGGCAGCAGTGGAGCAGCAGCAATATATGGCAGCAGCACAGCCAGCAGTGCAGCAGCAACAGCGGCAGCAGCATGCAGCGCAGTGCGGCAGCAGCACAGCAGCAGCAGCAGCGGCAGGCAGCAGCAGCAGGCGGCAAGGCAGTGGCAGCAGGCGGCAGCAGCAATAGCAAGTAGCAGCAGTACAGCAGCAGCAGCGGCGGCAGCAGGCGGTGGCAGCAGCAACAGAAAAAGGCGGCGCAGCACAGCAGCAGCAGCAGTGCAGCAGCAACAGCAGCGGCGGCAGCAACAGCAGGCAGCCAGCACAGCAGCAGAGCGCAGCAGCACAGCAGCAGCAGCAGCGGCAGCAGCAGCGGCAGCAACAGCAGCGGCGGCAGTACAGCAGCAGCAGCGGCGGCAGCACAGCAGCAGCGGCAGCAGCAGCAGCAGCAGCGGCGGCGGCAGCAGCAGCAGCAGCAGCAGCAGCAGCGGCGGCAGCAGCAGCAGCAGTGGCAGCAGCAGCGGCGGCAGCAGCATGTTACAGCAGTGGCAGCAGCACAGCAGCAGCAGCAGCAGCAGTGCAGTGGCAGCACAGCAGCGGCAGCAGCGGCAGCACACAGCAGCGGCAGCAGCAGCAGCGGCGGCGGCGGTGGCAGCAGCGGCAGTACTAGTAGCAGCAGCAGCAGTGCGGCAGCAGCGGCAGCAGCAGCGGGCGGCAGCAATAGCAGTGGCAGCACAGCAGCAGCAGCAGCACAGCAGCAGTGCAGCAGCAGCGAGCGGCAGGCAGCAGCAGCGGCAGCAGCAACAGCAGCGGCAGCAGCACAGCAGCAGCGGCAGCAGCACAGCAGCAGCAGCAGCGGCGGCAGCAGTAGCGGCAGCAGCAGGCGGCAGCAGCAGCGGCGGTGCAGCAGCGGCGGCAGCAGCAGTGGCAGCAGCACAGCAGCGGCGGCAGCAGTGCAGCAGCAGTGGCAGTGGCGGCAGGCAGGCGGCGTTGCGGCGGCAGTGTTAAGCGGCAGCAGCGCGGCAGTAGCAGTGCAGCAGCACAGCAGCGGCGCAGCACAGCAGCAGCAGCAGTGGCAGCAGCAGCAACAGCAGTGCAGCAGCACAGCAGCCAGCAGCGGCGGCAGCACAGCAGCGGCGGCAGCAGCGGCAGCAGCAGCAGGCAGTGTGCAGGCAGCGGCGGCGGCAGCAGCAGCAAGTGGCAGCAGCGGCGGCAGCAGCAATACAGCGGCAGCAGCACAGCAGCAGCAGCGGCAGCACAGCAGCAGCAGCAGCGGCGGCAGCAGCACAGCAGCAGGCGGCAGCAGCACAGCAGCAGCAGCAGGCACAGCAGCAGCAGCAGGCAGCAGCAGCAGCAGGCAGTAGCAGCAGGCGCCAGCAGCAACAGCAGCGGTGCAGCACAGCAGCAGCGGCGGCAGCACAGCAGCAGCAGCGGCGGCGGCAGTAGCAGTGCGGCAGCAGCAGCAGCAGCGGTGCGGCAGCAGCAGCGGGCAGCAGCGCGGCAGCAGCAGCAGCGGGCGGCAGCAGCAGTGGCAGCAGCAGCAGCGGCAGCAGCAGCGGCACAGCAGCAATAGCAGTGCAGCAGCACAGCAGCAGCAGCGGTGGCAGCAGCACAGCAGCAGCAGGCGTGGCGGCAGTGGCAGCAGCAGCAGTGGCAGCAGCAGCAGCGGCGGCAGCAGCAATAGCAGCGGCAGCAGCACAGCAGTGGCGGCAGCAGCACAGCAGCAGCAGCGGCGGTGGCAGCAGGCGGCGGCAGCAGCAGCGGCGGTGCAGCAGTGGCAGCAGCAGCGGTGGCAGCGGGCAGCAGCGGTGGCAGTACAGCAGGCAACAGCAGCGGCAGCACAGCAGCGGTGGCACAGCAGCAGGCGGCGGCAGCAGCAGCAGCAGTGGCGGCGGCAGCAGGCGAGCGGCAGCAGCAGCAGCAGCAGCGGCAAGTAGCAGCAGCAGCAGCAGCAGCGGCGCGGCAGCAGCAGTGCGCACAGCAGCAGCAGCAGCAGCGGTGGCAGTGGCAGCACAGCAGCAGTGGTGGCAGTGGCAGCATAAAGAGCAGTGGTGGCAGCAGCAGCAGTAATAGCAGTGGCAGTAGCAGTGCAGTAGTGGCGCAGTGGCAGGCAGCAGCAGCAGTGGCAGGTGGTGGTGCAGCAGAGTGTGTACTAGCAGTGGCAGCAGCAGGCGGCAGTGGCAGGCAGCAGCAGGCAGCAGTAACAGTAGTGGCACAGCAGCAGCAGCACAGCAGCAGCGGTGGCAGCAGCAGTGGTGGTGGTGCAGCAGTGGCAGCAGTACCAGTAGTGGGCGGCAGCAGACAGCAGCAGTGGTACAGCAGCACAGCAGCAGCAGCAGTGGCAGCAGCAGTGGCAGCAGCAGCAGTGGCGCAGCAGCGGGTGGCAGCAGCAGCAAGGCAGCAGCAACAGCAGCGGCAGCAGCCACAGCAGGCGGCGGCAGCATACAGCGCGGCAGGCAGCAGCAGCGGCAGCAGCGCGGCAGCAGGCGGCAGCAGGCGGCAGCAGCAGCGGCGGTAGCAGCACGCAGCGGCAGCACAGCAGCAGTGGCGGCAGCAGCAACAGCAGCGGCAGCAGCACAGCAGCTTGCAGCGGCGGCACAGCAGCGGCAGCAGCGGCAGCAGCAGCAGCGGCGGCGGCAGCAGTGCGGCAGCAGGCAGCAGCAGCGGCGGCAGCAGCGGCAGCAGCACAGCAGTGGCAGCAGCACAGCAGCAGCAGCGGTGGCAGCAGCACAGCAGCAGCAGCAGTGGCACAGCAGCGGCAGCAGCACAGCAGCAGAGCAGCGGCAGCAGCATACAGCAGCAGCAGCGGCGGCAGCAGCAGCAGCGGCAGCAGCAGGCGCCAGTGTACCAGTGCGGCGGCAGCACAGCAGCAGTGGCGGCATTACAGCGGCGGCAGCAGTACAGCAGCAGCGGCAGCAGCAGCGGCGGCAGCAGCAGCAGCGGCGGCGGCAGCAGCAGCGGCAGCAGCAGGCAGCGGCGGCGCAGCAGCGGCGGCAGGCGGCAGTAGCAGCGGCAGTTACACAGCAGTGGTGGCAGCAGGCGCAGCAGCAGCGCGGCGTAAGGCAGCAGCACAGCAGCAGCAGCAGCGGCGGCAGCAGCACAGCAGCAGCAGCGGCGGCAGCGCAGCGGCGGCAGCAACAGCAGCGGTGGCAGTAGCACGCAGGCGGCAGCAGCACAGCAGCAGCAGCGGTGGCGGCGGGGTAGCAGAGTGGCGGCAGCAGCAGCAGGCGGCGGCAGCAGCAGCAGCGGCAGCAGCAGCGGTACAGCAGCAGCGGCAGCAACAGCGGCGGCAACAGCAGCAAGGCAGCAGTACAGCAGTGTGGCGGCAACAGCAGCAGTGGCAGGCGGCAGCAGCAGCGCAGCAGCAGCGGCGGCGGCAGCAGCAGCAGCAGCGGCGCAGCAGCAGCAGTGGCAGCAGCAGCAGCGGAGCAGCAGGGCGGCAGCAGCAGCGGTGGCGCAGCACAGCAGCAGCAGCAGTGGCAGTGGCAGTGCATAGCATAGCGGCAGCGGCAGCACAGCAGCAGCGGCAGCAGCGGCGGCACAGTGCGGCAGCAGCAGTGGCAGCAGCGGTGGCAGTAGCGGCGGCAGCAGCAGTGGCGGCGGCGGTGGCAGCAGCAGCAGCAGCGGCGGTGTGGCAGTAGCAGCGCAGTAGCGGCAGCAGAGCAGCAGCAGCAGGCGTAGCAGCAGCGGCGGCAGCAGCAGCAGTGGCAGCAGCAGCAGCGGTGGCGCGCGCAGCGGCGGCGGCAACAGGTGCGGCGGTGGCAGCAGCGGCGGCACCGTCCGGGCCTTTTGTCCTTCCCAATCTCATGACTTGCACTTGGTGGGATTGGAACTCAGAGCCAATTGCTGACCAGGTCTGCAGCCTTGTCCAGATCCCTTGTAGTTCTTGCCTGGTTCTCGTGTGTGTGTGTGTGTGTGTGTGTGTGTGTGTGTGTGTGTGTGTGTGTGTGTGTGTGTGTGAGTGTGTGTGTGTGTGTGTGTGTGTGTGTGTGTGTGTGTGTGTGGTGTGTGTGTGTACCACTATTTGTGGTTGCAGGTCGAGTCCTAGCTCCGTCCCGGCCTCTTCACCTGGTTGCCGCCAGGCCCTCTCTCCCTTGCTCCATGAGCTTTATCAAACCTCGTCTTAAAACTGTGTATGGTTCCTGCCTCCACTACGTCACGCAGGCTATCTCCACTGTGTGTGTGTGTGTGTGTGTGTGTGTGTGTGTGTGTGAGAGACTAACTTTCCACCCCACACCTTACACCCGTCTCAATGAATTTCCACAACCCATCGTTACCTCCGTCCACACCTACCCTTCCCCATCTCCCCCTATCCTCCCCCATCACCCCACCCCCATCTCCCCCTAACCAACCACCCTCACACAACCCCTTCCAGTGCTCCACGAAGTCCCCACAGACCTAGGAAAGAGAGGAGAGAGCACGAAGGAAGAACGTAAGACAGAAGAATTGAATGATAGAGAGAGGAAGGTGAGGCAGCCTCCTACCTGCCAGTCTTGTGAGTCATACAGCTGGTTCCTCCCTATATATGGCAACACTCCTGCTCTTACCTGATATCATTTTATCTCTCACTCTTTCTCTACGCTCTCTCACTCTTTCTCTACGCTCTCTCACTCTTTCTACGCCCCCCACCTTCCACGCCCTCACCTTTCCCACGCCTCCCACCTTCCACGCCTCTCACCTTTCACGCCTCCACCTTCCACGCCTCACCTTCACGCCCTCACTCTTTCCCCACGTCTCACCTTCCACGCCTCCCACTCTTTCTCCACGCCTCACCTTCTGGCCGCCTCTCACCTTCTCCACGCCTCTACCTTTCCTCTACGCCCTCACCTTTCTCTACGCCTCTCACCTCTACGCTCCACTCTTCACGCCTTCACTCTTTCACGCCTCTCCTTCACGCTCTCTCACTCTTCTACGCCTCTCACTCTTCTACGCCTTCCTCACTCTTCACGCTCTCTCTTCAATTTTCCACGCCTCTCACCTTTCCTCTACGCTCCCTCACCTTTCCACGCCTCTCACCTTTCCTCTCTACGCCTCCCACCTTTCCACGCCTCCACTTCTCTACACTCCTCACTCTTTCTCTACGCTCTCTCACTCTTTCTCTACGCTCTCTCTCTTTCCCGCCTCACCTTCTCACGCCTCTCACTCTCTACGCTCACCTTCACGCCTCCACTCTTCTCTACGCCCTCACTCTTCTCTACGCCTTCACTCTTTCTACGCCTCACTCTTTCGCTCACTCACGCTCTCACTCTTCTACGCTCTCACTCTTCTCACGCTCACTCTTCTACGCCCCACCTTCTCTACGCCTCACTCTACGCCACCTTCTCCACGCTCTCTCACCTTCTCTACGCCTCTCACTCTTCTCTACGCCTCTCACCTTTCCACGCTCCTCACTCTCTTCTCTACGCCTCTCACTCTTCTACGCCTCACCTTTCACGCCTCTCACTCTTCCACGCCTTCACTCTTTCCACGCCCTCACTCTTCTACGCCTCACTCTTCTCTACGCCTCACTCTTCTCCACGCCTTCACTCTTTCCCCACGCCTCTCACTCTTCTCTACGCCTTCACTCTTCTGCCCTCACTCCTTCACGCCTCTCACCTCTCACGCTCCTCTCACCTTTTCTCTACGCCTCTCACTCTTCTCTACGCCTCTCTCTACGCTCACCCACGCCTCTCACTCCTTCCCACGCCTCTCACCTTCTACGCCTCTCACCTTTCCGCCTCACCCCTTCCACGCCTCTCACTCTTTCACGCTCTCACCTTCCACGCCTCTCACTCTTCTACACCTCACTCTTCTACGCCTTCACCTTTCCTCTACGCCTCACTCTTCTCTACGCCTCTCACCTTTCCACGCTCTCACTCTTCTCTACGCCTCTCACTCTTTCCACGCCTCTCACCTTCCCACACCCTCACTTTCTCACGCCTCTCACCTTCTCACGTTCTCACTTTCCACGCCTCACCCCTTCTCTACGCCTCACCTTCTCCACGCCTCCCACTCTTCTCCACGCCTCTCACCTTTCCACGCCTCTCACTCTTTCACGCCTCTCTCTCTACGCCTCGCCTCTCTACGCTCCACTCTTCTCTACGCCTCTCACTGCCTCTCACCTTTCTCCACACCCCACCTTTCACGCCTCACTCTTCTCTACGCCTTCACTCCTTCACGCTCTCTCACTCTTCTACGCCTCTCACTCTTCTCTTACGCCTCTCACCCTCTACGCTCTCACTCTTTCACGCTCCACCTTCTCTACACTCCTCACTTTCTCTTACGCTCTCTCACCTTTCACGCCTCTCACCTTTCTACGCTCACCTTTTCTCTACGCCTCTCACCTTCCACGCCTCTCACCTTTTCTCTACGCCTCTCACCTTCACGCCTCACCTTCTACGCCTCACCTTTCCCACGCTCTCACCTTCTACGCCTCTCACTCTTCTACGCCTCTCACTCCTTCTCTACGCTCTCTCACCTTCTCTACGCCTCACTCCTTTCACGCCTCTCACTTTCTCTACGCCTCTCACTCCTTCTACGCCTTCACTCTTCTCACACTCACACCTACACACACACCACACCACACACACCTCACACCCCCACACACACACTCACACCCCACACACACCACCACACCTACACACACTCACACTCTACACACACACACCTCCACACTCTACACACACACTCACACTCTACACACTCACACCTAGTACACACACACTCACACTCTACACACACACTCACACCTACACACACACACTCTCCTCTACACTCACACCCACGCCTCCCACACCTCACACCCACTCCCACACCTCACACCTCACCTCCCACACTCTCACACCACACCTCCCACGACTCTCACACCACACCTCCCCACACCTCACACCAACACTCTCCTCCACACTCACACACACACTCTCCCCACACCTCACACACACACTCTCCCACACTCACACACCTCCTCTGCCACACCACTCACACTCTCCCCACAATCTACACCTCCCCACACTCCTCACACCACACTCACTCACACCACACCTCCCCACACTCACACCTCACACCTCCCCACACCTCACACTCACACTCACACCCCACACTCACACCTCCCCACACTCTCACACTCACACTTCCCCACACCACACCACACCTCCTACACCTCACACACCTCCCCACACTCACACCACACCTCCTCTACACCTCACACCCACACTCTCCCCACACCTCACACCCACACTCTCTACACCTCACACCACACACCCCCTCTACACCTCACACCTTCACCTCCCTCACACCTCACACCTCCTACACCTCACACCGCCACCTCCCCACCTCTCAAGCACCCACACCCCCCCACACCTCACACCCACACCCACACCTCACACTCACACCCGACACTCCTCACACCCACACCTCCCCCACACTCACACCTCACACCTCCTCTACACTCCTCACAC
>NC_091380.1:5416434-5438934 GCF_038502225.1 Cherax quadricarinatus
CCCATATATCTGCCAACACTTATATGGTACTTTTTATAAGTTGATAAAGACTGGGCAGGTTGAGCAACATCCACACAAATGGAAAGAGTGTCTCGAGTACACTGAGAGACAACACAGTAAGTGTCAGGGGACCAAGACTGTTCAACTGCCTCCCAGAATATATAAGGGGGATTACCAATAGACCCCTGGTTGTCTTCAAGACCCCTGGTTGTCTTCAAGACCCCTGGTTGTCTTCAAAACCCCTGGTTGTCGTCAAGACCCCTGGTTGTATTCAAGAACCTTGGTTGTCGTCAAGACCCCTGGTTGTCTTCAAGACCCCTGGTTGTCGTCAAGACCCTTGGTTGTCTTCAAGACCCTTCTTTGTATTCAAGACCCTTGGTTGTATTCAAGAACCTTGGTTGTCTTCAAGACCCTTGGTTGTCTTCAAGACCCCTGGTTGTCTTCAAGACCCCTGGTTGTCGTCAAGACCCTTGGTTGTCTTCAAGACCCTTGGTTGTCTTCAAGACCCTTGGTTGTCTTCAAGACCCCTGGTTGTCTTCAAGACCCTTGGTTGTCTTCAAGACCCCTGGTTGTCTTCAAGACCCCTGGTTGTCTTCAAGACCCCTGGTTGTCTTCAAGACCCCTGGTTGTCTTCAAGACCCCTGGTTGTCTTCAAGATCCCTGGTTGTCGTCAAGACCCCTGGTTGTCTTCAAGACCCCTGGTTGTCTTCAAGACCCCTGGTTGTCTTCAAGACCCCTGGTTGTCTTCAAGACCCCTGGTTGTCTTCAAGACCCCTGGTTGTCAAGACCCCTGGCTGTTTTCAAGAGGTAGCTGGACAGGCACCTAAAGTCAGTACCTGACCAACCGGGCTGTGGTTCCTACGTCGGCTTACGTGCGGTCAGCAGTAACGACCTAAGGAAGTGGAAGGTGAGGAAGTGGAAGGTGAGGAAGTGGAAGGCCAGAAAGTGGAAGGCCAGGAAGTGGAAAGTGAGGAAGTGGAAGGCGAGGAAGTGGAAGGTGAGGAACTGGAAGGCCAGGAAGTGGAAGGCCAGGAAGTGGAAGGCGAGGAAGTGGAAGGCGAGAAAGTGGAAGGCCAGGAAGTGGAAGGCTAGGAAGTGGAAGGCCAGGAAGTGGAAGGCCAGGAAGTGGAAGGTGAGGAAGTGGAAGGTGAGGAAGTGGAAGGTGAGGAAGTGGAAGGTGAGGAAGTGGAAGGTGACTAAGTGGAAGGTGAGGAAGTGGAAGGCGAGGAAGTGGAAGGCCAGGAAGTGGAAGACCAGGAAGTGGAAGGCCAGGAAGTGGAAGGTGATGAAGTGGAAGGCGAGGAAGTGGAAGGTGAGGAAGTGGAAGGTGAGGAAGTGGAAGGCGAGGAAGTGGAAGGCCAGGAAGTGGAAGGTGAGGAAGTGGAAGGCCAGGAAGTGGAAGGTGAGGAAGTGGAAGGTGAGGAAGTGGAAGGTGAGGAAGTGGAGCGGAACGAACGAGAAGAATAAGCAGAAAAGACACAGACTTCTAGACACGGCAGATGTGGTCAAACAAGTGGCTGCTCGAGTTCAACCCCAACACAGACAAGGTCAAGCCTCTCTTAACTAACTCACACTAACTCTGTAACTAATAAAAACGAAGGAACAAAGACAACAAAAATAACATTAATAAACAGCAATAATAACTAATAATAACTGGTCCTGAGCATCTCGGGGGAAACCAAGAATAAAAGATAAAATATGATAATAGAGTAGGAAGAGAAGAGGATAATAAGGTACTCGGTTGCTAAAATAGGAAGCAGGAGGATGAGGTGTCTGCCACTGACTCACTAAAATTAATGGATAAAGGCAAGAGGCTGGACCAGGAGCTGTAATTAACATCTGGAGGCAAGGATTTAGTAAAACCAGTGGATAAGAGGCTGGACCAGGAGCTGTAATCAACATCTGGAGGCAAGGACTCAGTAAAACCAGTGGATAAGTCAAGAGGCTGGGCCAGGAGCTGTAATCAACATCTAGAGGCAAGGATTTAGTAAAACCAGTGGATAAGAGGCTGGACCAGGAGCTGTAATCAACATCTGGAGGCAAGGACTCAGTAGAACCAGTGGATAGGTCAAGAGGCTGGACCAGGAGCTGTAATCAACATCTGGAGGCAAGGACTTAGTAAATCCAGTGGATAAGTCAAGAGGCTGGACCAGGAGCTGCAATCAACATCTGGAGGCAAGGACTCGGTAAAACCAGTGGATAAGTCAAGAGGCTGGACCAGGAGCTGTAATCAACATCTGGAGGCAAGGACTCGGTAAAACCAGTGTATAAGAGCCAAGAGGCTGGGCCAGGAGCTATACATCGACCCCTACAAGGACAAGAGGATTGATACAAGAGACTACGTTGATTGGTCATTGATGTCATGTGTACAACGTTCCTGGGCAGTAGTGCTGACACCTGGAAGTGGCCAGACGTCGTCCTAACACGTCACTTATTTTAACAAGAATTTGACCCGTGTGTCTGATTATATAAGTCAGCTGATATATGTGAGTACAGAGAGAGAGAGAGAGAGAGAGAGAGAGAGAGAGAGAATGTGTGTGTGTGTGTGTGTACCACGACAGTGACCAGTTACTTAACAGTAGTAGAGGCAGTGATGTAAGTGTCTGTGATGTACCAGTAACTTACCAGTGGTAGAGGCAGTGATCTGAGTGTCTGTGATGTACCAGTAACTTACCAGTGGTAGAGGCAGTGATCTGAGTGTCTGTGATGTACCAGTAACTTACCAGTGGTAGAGGCAGTGATCTGAGTGTCTGTGATGTACCAGTAACTTACCAGTGGTAGAGGCAGTGATCTGAGTGTCTGTGATGTACCAGTAACTTACCAGTGGTAGAGGCAGTGATCTGAGTGTCTGTGATGTACCAGTAACTTATCAGTGGTAGAGGCAGTGATCTGAGTGTCTGTGATGTTCCAGTAACTTACCAGTGGTAGAGGCAGTGATGTAAGTGTCTGTGATGTACCAGTAACTTATCAGTGGTAGAGGCAGTGATCTGAGTGTCTGTGATGTACCAATAACTTACCAGTGGTAGAAGCAGTGATCTGAGTGTCTGTGATGTACCAGTAACTTACCAGTGGTAGAGGCAGTGATCTGAGTGTCTGTGATGTACCAGTAACTTATCAGTGGTAGAGGCAGTGATCTGAGTGTCTGTGATGTACCAGTGACTTACCAGTGGTAGAGGCAGCGATCTGATTGTGATGTACCAGTGACTTACCAGTGGTAGAGGCAGTGATCTGAGTGTCTGTGATGTACCAGTGACTTACCAGTGGTAGAGGCAGCGATCTGAGTGTCTGATGTACCAGTGACTTACCAGTGGTAGAGGCAGCGATCTGAGTGTCTGATGTACCAGTGACTTACCAGTGGCAGAGGCAGCGATCTGAGTGTCTGTGATGTACCAGTGACTTACCAGTGGTAGAGGCAGTGATCTGAGTGTCTGATGTACCAGTGACTTACCAGTGGTAGAGGCGGTGATCTGCGTGTCTGTGATGTACCAGTGACTTACCAGTGGTAGAGGCAGTGATCTGAGTGTCTGTGAAGTACCAGTGACTTACCAGTGGTAGAGGCAGTGATCTGAGTGTCTGTGATGTACCAGTGACTTACCAGTGGCAGAGGCAGTGATCTGAGTGTCTGTGATGTACCAGTGGTAGAGGCAGTGATCTGAGTGTCTGTGATGTACCAGTGACTTACCAGTGGTAGAGGCAGTGATCTGAGTGTCTGTGATGTACCAGTGACTTACCAGTGGCAGAGGCAGTGATCTGAGTGTCTGTGATGTACCAGTGACTTACCAGTGGCAGAGGCAGTGATCTGAGTGTCTGTGATGTACCAGTGGCAGAGGCAGTGATCTGAGTGTCTGTGATGTACCAGTGACTTACCAGTGGCAGAGGCAGTGATCTGAGTGTCTGTGATGTACCAGTGACTTACCAGTGGTACAGGCAGTGATCTGAGTGTCTGTGATGTACCAGTGACTTATCAGTGGTAGAGGCAGTGATCTGAGTGTCTGTGATGTACCAATAACTTACCAGTGGTAGAGGCAGTGATCTGAGTGTCTGTGATGTACCAGTGACTTATCAGTGGTAGAAGCAGTGATCTGAGTGTCTGTGATGTACCAGTAACTTACCAGTGGTAGAGGCAGTGATCTGAGTGTCTGTGATGTACCAGTAACTTATCAGTGGTAGAGGCAGTGATCTGAGTGTCTGTGATGTACCAGTGACTTACCAGTGGTAGAGGCAGCGATCTGATTGTGATGCACCAGTGACTTACCAGTGGTAGAGGCAGTGATCTGAGTGTCTGCGATGTACCAGTGACTTACCAGTGGTAGAGGCAGCGATCTGAGTGTCTGATGTACCAGTGACTTACCAGTGGTAGAGGCAGCGATCTGAGTGTCTGATGTACCAGTGACTTACCAGTGGCAGAGGCAGCGATCTGAGTGTCTGTGATGTACCAGTGACTTACCAGTGGTAGAGGCAGTGATCTGAGTGTCTGATGTACCAGTGACTTACCAGTGGTAGAGGCGGTGATCTGCGTGTCTGTGATGTACCAGTGACTTACCAGTGGCAGAGGCAGTGATCTGAGTGTATGTGATGTACCAGTGACTTACCAGTGGTAGAGGCAGTGATCTGAGTGTCTGTGATGTACCAGTGGTAGAGGCAGTGATCTGAGTGTCTGTGATGTACCAGTGACTTACCAGTGGTATAGGCAGTGATCTTAGTGTCTGATGTACCAGTGACTTACCAGTGGCAGAGGCAGTGATCTGAGTGTATGTGATGTACCAGTGACTTACCAGTGGTAGAGGCAGTGATCTGAGTGTCTGTGATGTACCAGTGACTTACCAGTGGCAGAGGCAGTGATCTGAGTGTCTGTGATGTACCAGTGACTTACCAGTGGCAGAGGCAGTGATCTGAGTGTATGTGATGTACCAGTGACTTACCAGTGGTAGAGGCAGTGATCTGAGTGTCTGTGATGTACCAGTGACTTACCAGTGGTAGAGGCAGTGATCTGAGTGTCTGTGATGTACCAGTGACTTACCAGTGGTATAGGCAGTGATCTTAGTGTCTGATGTACCAGTGACTTACCAGTGGCAGAGGCAGTGATCTGAGTGTCTGATGTACCAGTAACTTACCAGCGGTAGAGGCAGTGATCTGAGTGTCTGTGATGTACCAGTGACTTACCAGTGGTAGAGGCAGTGATCTGAGTGTCTGTGATGTACCAGTGACTTACCAGTGGCAGAGGCAGTGATCTGAGTGTCTGATGTACCAGTAACTTACCAGTGGCAGAGGCAGTGATGTGAGTGTCTGATGTACCAGTAACTTACCAGTGGCAGAGGCAGTGATCTGAGTGTCTGTGATGTACCAGTGACTTACCAGTGGTAGAGGCAGTGATCTGAGTGTCTGTGATGTACCAGTGACTTACCAGTGGTAGAGGCAGTGATCTGTGTGTCTGTGATGTACCAGTGACTTACCAGTGGTAGAGGCAGTGATCTGAGTGTCTGTGATGTACCAGTGACTTACCAGTGGTAGAGGCAGTGATCTGTGTGTCTGTGATGTACCAGTGACTTACCAGTGGTAGAGGCAGTGATCTGAGTGTCTGTGATGTACCAGTGACTTACCAGTGGTAGAGGCAGTGATCTGAGTGTCTGTGATGTACCAGTGACTTACCAGTGGTAGAGGCAGTGATCTGAGTGTCTGTGATGTACCAGTGACTTACCAGTGGTAGAGGCAGTGATCTGAGTGTCTGTGATGTACCAGTGACTTACCAGTGGTAGAGGCAGTGATCTGTGTGTCTGTGATGTACCAGTGACTTACCAGTGGTAGAGGCAGTGATCTGAGTGTCTGTGATGTACCAGTGACTTACCAGTGGTAGAGGCAGTGATCTGTGTGTCTGTGATGTACCAGTGACTTACCAGTGGTAGAGGCAGTGATCTGAGTGTCTGTGATGTACCAGTGACTTACCAGTGGTAGAGGCAGTGATCTGAGTGTCTGTGATGTACCAGTGACTTACCAGTGGTAGAGGCAGTGATCTGAGTGTTATATTCGCCTGTAATCGACTGAAGAACCCTGCTACGTAGGCGAAACATTTCGACAGTAAAGATTCGTGTTCATGAGACAGAAAGATCAGCAATCCTGCCAGAGTACAAAACATTTAACAAGCTTGTGTTTGACACATGACAGGAGGATAGTACCTCCCTGGATGGTTGTTGTCTACCATCCTACTGTCAGAGTACAAAACATTTAACAAGCTTGTGTTTGACACATGACAAGAGGATAGTACCTCCCTGGATGGTTGTTGTCTACCATCCTACTGTCAGAGTACATAACATTTAACAAGCTTGTGTTTGACACATGACAGGAGGATAGTACCTCCCTGGATGGTTGTTGTCTACCATCCTACTGTCAGAGTACATAACATTTAACAAGCTTGTGTTTGACACATGACAGGAGGATAGTACCTCCCTGGATGGTTGTTGTCTACCATCCTACTGTCAGAGTACATAACATTTAACAAGCTTGTGTTTGACACATGACAGGAGGATAGTACCTCCCTGGATGGTTGTTGTCTACCATCCTACTGCCAGAGTACATAACATTTAACAAGCTTGTGTTTGACACATGACAGGAGGATAGTACCTCCCTGGATGGTTGTTGTCTACCATCCTACTGTCAGAGTACATAACATTTAACAAGCTTGTGTTTGACACATGACAGGAGGATAGTACCTCCCTGGATGGTGGTTGTCTATTTACAACCCAGGGACAATAAGGCCTGTTATCCTGGGTGTAAGGGGGAGCAAGGAGCAGAACACAACTGAATGACTCTGAAATACATTTTCCTTCACCGAGAGCAATGTGGATATTTACACATACTATATACAGTTGGAAATGTATGTGTACAACACGGTTTAGGCAAGGCTAAGACACAACCTGGAGACAGAATGGACAACTGTGCTCAACCAGCTCTAGTATGGAAATGACAAGGGTAGACAGGTGGGTGGTGCCCACAACACCTCTACGATTGCCAGACCCACCTTCTCATTGGCTGAACCCAGGTACTGATCGAACGATGGGGCCCCATCGTTCGACCCTAGTACTGGTTCGCTGGTTGGGGAGATGGCCTTTCAATGAGTGTGTATATGCGCCGAATAAAGGTTACATACTCTTTGCATGCCACATCTACCATCCTACTGTCAGAGTACAAAACATTTAACAAGCTTATGTTTCACACATGACAGGAGGATAGCACCTCCCTGAATATCTGCTGTCCACCAAGTATTTTGCATGTGTCTTATGAACCTGTCAGTGCTGTATATGATCAATAATGAGAGGGAGGAAAGGAGGGAAGGAGGGAGAGAGAAGGAGGGAAAAAGGAAGGGTAACAAGTAATAGAGTAAGAAGCAAGCATTAATAGCTACACAAATTAGCTAAGAAATCTAAAACAGGTAGACACCTGGCAGTGTCAAGAGGATTTGCTTAAGTTAGTGTTGTGGTCAGACAAGTGCCGGGACATTTTTAACATGCACAAATTTAACTTTAGGAATTCACGTTAGGAAAAACATTTAAACTAACATCGAACTGAAACCAGGAAGACTTAGAATTTCTGATTGGCTCACAAACACTGAATTGAAACCAGGAAGACTTAGGATTTCTGATTGGCTCACAAACACTGAATTGAAACCAGGAAGACTTAGGATTTCTGATTGGCTCACAAACACTGAATTGAAACCAGGAAGACTTAGAATTTCTGATTGGCTCACAAACACTGAATTGAAACCAGGAAGACTTAGGATTTCTGATTGGCTCACAAACACTGAATTGAAACCAGGAAGACTTAGGATTTCTGATTGGCTCACAAACACTGAATTGAAACCAGGAAGACTTAGAATTTCTGATTGGCTCACAAACACTGAATTGAAACCAGGAAGACTTAGAATTTCTGATTGGCTCACAAACACTGAATTGAAACCAGGAAGACTTAGGATTTCTGATTGGCTCACAAACACTGAACTGAAACCAAGAAGACTTAGGATTTCTGATTGGCTCACAAACACTGAAGTGAAACCAGGAAATCTTAGCTCTAATTGTTTACAGAGGCGAGTAAACACTAGGACGTATTTATTAGACAAAGTGTAGCTCCTGGAACCTTGATGACTTCTAACAGAGGCTACAAAGACGTGTATCTGAATGAAGAATAAGATACCTGCTTAAACAGTAGGTTTCCTCAGTCAAATACAGAGGCAGTGGGTGTAAGAGTGGAATGGAAATGATGTAATCGGTCCATAAACCTTGGAGAAATGATATTTGAGGTGGTCAGTCCCTCAGCCTGGAGAAGCTCAACTCTTCTCCAGGCTGAGGGACTGATTATCTCTAATTCCGTCTCGTCTTTCACCGTTCTCTGCAACGGACTGATGAAGCCACTGACTGGCGAAACGTTTCCTCAGTAAAGACTGCGAAATATTGCACAAGCGTGTCATTCTTAAGTATAGTTTGTACTCACCACGAGATTGTAGCTTCCGTCATTCTGTGATGGTCGACCTGAAGGCAGGGTAATGAAGGCAGGGCAATGAAGGCAGGGCAGTGAAGGCAGGGTAATGAAGGCAGGGGAATGAAGGCAGGGCAATGAAGGCAGGAACGTAAGTCCTTCAGGGCTTGGAGGATATTTCCTTGGAAGGAGGAGAGGAGTTATGTAGTTTCTCAGGACTGAGACGGGACATGACTGGTGCTTCCAGGATCCTCAGGGTTAAGAGGGGACTTGACCGGTGCTTCCAGGGTCCTCAGGGCTGAGAGGGGACATGACTGGTGCTTCCAGGACCCTCAGAGCTGAGAAGGGACATGAATGGCGCTTCCAGGACCCTCAAGGCTGAGAGGGGACATGATGGTGCTTCCAGGACCCTCTAGGCTGAGAGGGGACATGACTGGTGCTTCCAGGGCCCTCAGGGCTGAGAGGGGACAAGAATGGTGCTTCGAAGACCCTCCTATCGTAAGTCACCACCCCCTCCTCCTCCTCCTCCTCCTCCTCCTCCTCCCCCTCGTTTATTCCTTGTCTCACTCCCTCAGCCTCATTCTTCTCTGCTGAAGAGGGGCTAGTCTCTTCACGAGCACTAAGGATGTTTCTAAGCTTTCACTTCTAGTTTCTATGCTTACTTCACTATAGGCATGAACTAAAACTGTGCCACAAGCCACTCTTAGCGCTGAAAACTAGAGAGGGAACACCAGGATAAAATAACACACTGTCGACGTTACAGAACCAGCTTTCACTGGCACACGTTTCCCCACACGACTTCTCTCATTATTACACAAGTTATACAAGAATGCTGGAACACTGCAGAAGGCCTACTGGTTTGTATAATAACATAAGAGAGGAATAACACTGCAGAAGGCCTACTGGTTTGTATAATAACATAAGAGAGGAATAACACTGCAGAAGGCCTACTGGTTTGTATAATAACATAAGAGAGGAATAACACTGCAGAAGGCCTACTGGTTTGTATAACATAAGAGAGGAACAACACTGCAGAAGGCCTACATACACTAATACAGTTGTATACACTAATACAGTTGTATACACTAATACAGTAGTATACACTAATACAGTAGTATACACTAATACAGTTGTATACACTAATACAGTAGTATACACTAATACAGTAGTATACACTAATACAGTTATATACACTAATACAGTAGTATACACTAATACAGTAGTATACACTAATACAGTTGTATACACTAATACAGTAGTATACACTAATACAGTAGTATACACTAATACAGTTGTATACACTAATACAGTAGTATACACTAATACAGTATACACTAATACAGTAGTATACACTAATACAGTAGTATACACTAATACAGTAGTATACACTAATACAGTTGCATACACTAATACAGTAGTATACACTAATACAGTAGTATACACTAATACAGTTGTATACACTAATACAGTAGTATACACTAATACAGTTGTATACACTAATACAGTAGTATACACTAATACAGTTGTATACACTAATACAGTAGTATACACTAATACAGTAGTATACACTAATACAGTAGTATACACTAATACAGTTGTATACACTAATACAGTAGTATACACTAATACAGTTGTATACACTAATACAGTAGTATACACTAATACAGTAGTATACACTAATACAGTTGTATACACTAATACAGTAGTATACACTAATACAGTAGTATACACTAATACAGTTGTATACACTAATACAGTTGTATACACTAATACAGTAGTATACACTAATACAGTAGTATACACTAATACAGTAGTATACACTAATACAGTTGTATACACTAATACAGTTGTATACACTAATACAGTAGTATACACTAATACAGTTGTATACACTAATACAGTTGTATACACTAATACAGTTGTATACACTAATACAGTAGTATACACTAATACAGTAGTATACACTAATACAGTTGTATACACTAATACAGTTGTATACACTAATACAGTAGTATACACTAATACAGTTGTATACACTAATACAGTTGTATACACTAATACAGTTGTATACACTAATACAGTTGTATACACTAATACAGTAGTATACACTAATACAGTAGTATACACTAATACAGTAGTATACACTAATACAGTAGTATACACTAATACAGTTGTATACACTAATACAGTTGTATACACTAATACAGTAGTATACACTAATACAGTAGTATACACTAATACAGTAGTATACACTAATACAGTTGTATACACTAATACAGTTGTATACACTAATACAGTTGTATACACTAATACAGTTGTATACACTAATACAGTGGTATACACTAATACAGTAGTATACACTAATACAGTTGTATACACTAATACAGTAGTATACACTAATACAGTAGTATACACTAATACAGTTGTATACACTAATACAGTGGTATACACTAATACAGTAGTATACACTAATACAGTAGTATACACTAATACAGTTGTATACACTAATACAGTGGTATACACTAATACAGTAGTATACACTAATACAGTTGTATACACTAATACAGTGGTATACACTAATACAGTAGTATACACTAATACAGTAGTATACACTAATACAGTAGTATACACTAATACAGTAGTATACACTAATGCAGTAGTATACACTAATACAGTTGTATACACTAATACAGTAGTATACACTAATACAGTAGTATACACTAATACAGTTGTATACACTAATACAGTTGTATACACTAATACAGTAGTATACACTAATACAGTAGTATACACTAATACAGTAGTATACCCTAATACAGTTGTATACACTAATACAGTAGTATACACTAATACAGTTGTATACACTAATACAGTTGTATACACTAATACAGTAGTATACACTAATACAGTAGTATACACTAATACAGTAGTATACACTAATACAGTAGTATACACTAATACAGTAGTATACACTAATACAGTAGTATACACTAATACAGTTGTATACACTAATACAGTTGTATACACTAATACAGTTGTATACACTAATACAGTTGTATACACTAATACAGTTGTATACACTAATATAGTATACACTAATACAGTAGTATACACTAATACAGTAGTATACACTAATACAGTAGTATACACTAATACAGTTGTATACACTAATACAGTTGTATACACTAATACAGTTGTATACACTAATACAGTTGTATACACTAATACAGTAGTATACACTAATACAGTTGTATACACTAATACAGTAGTATACACTAATACAGTAGTATACACTAATACAGTAGTATACACTAATACAGTTGTATACACTAATACAGTTGTATACACTAATACAGTTGTATACACTAATACAGTTGTATGTTGTATTACTGAACCAAAAACTGGCGTTCAATACTGTCCTCTGAGTGGTGAGTCACTAGCATGACGTCACTAGTCACCTTCACTCATGTTCACACCTGTGACCGCTGGTCAAGCAGGCTGCTGCTGCATGTTCACTCATGTTCATTCATTAGGTGGTCATGAACATGACAGGTTTGAGACACATGTCATTCATCTTCATGTCTGTGTTCATATTCGTGGTCATTTTCAAGTCATGGTTATATGGTGTTGTCATCTTCGTTGCTTCAGGTGAAGAAAGTGACCTTTGAGGTCACTTTCTCACTATCAATCTTAAGTCACTTTTTAACCATCTAGTCACTTTCAACATTAAGTAATTTTCACCATTTAGTCACTTTCTCACCATCATTCTAACTTAACCTAACCTAACTTAACTTAACCTAACTTAACTTAACCTAACTTAACTTAACCTAACTTAAGCTAAGGTAACCTACCCTAACCTAACTTAACTTAACCTAACCTAACTTAACCTAACCTAACTTAACCTAATCTAACTTAACCTAACCTAACTTAACTAACTTAATCTAACTTAACCTAACTTAACCTAATCTAACTTAACCTAACTTAACCTAACCTAACTTAACCTAACCTAACCTAACCTAACCTAGCCTAACCTAACCTAACTTAACCTAACCTAACTTAACCTAACCTAACTTAAGCTAAGGTAACCTACCCTAACCTAACGTAACTTAAGCTAACCTAACTTAAGCTAAGGTAACCTACCCTAACCTAACGTAACTTAAGCTAACCTAAGCTAAGGTAACCTAACCTAACGTAACTTAAGCTAAGGTAACCTAGCCTAACCTAACTTAAGCTAACCTAACCTAACTTAAGCTAACCTAACTTAACCTAACCTAAGCTAACCTAACTTAACCTAACCTAACTTAAGCTAACCTAACTTAACCTAACCTAACTTAAGCTAACCTAACTTAAGCTAAGGTAACCTACCCTAACCTAACTTCAGCTAAGGTAACCTACCCTAATATAAGGTAAGGTAAGGTAAGGCAGGCTGGTGTGACCCCAGGGTCATGTACATATGTACAAACAGTAGTGTGAACATCACCCAGGTCGCCGCTACAACGACGCTGCTCATCCACAATATTAATTACATAGTACATCCTTGCAATTATTATTATTATTATTATTATTATTATAAGTACAAATATCATACATAGTGTAAATTACGTTGAATAACCCGAAAGAGTCAACATGACTTGGTCCCTACCATAGTTCACATCTTTCCCAGGACACTTACGGGTTTAACGCTTGGTTATGATGATGATGATGATGATGAGGATGATGATGATGATGATGATGATGATGATGATGATGATTGTATAAAACACCGACAAGTTGAAGATTAAGACACTGACCCCCTCAACCTGGGGGGTCAGTCTCTCAGCTCAGGGACTGACCCCCTCAACCTGGGGGGTCAGTCTCTCAGCTCAGGGACTGACCCCCTCAAATACTGTGTATCACATATCCTCACTGTCACATACTGACTCACATACACTTACATAGTGAGTGCCACATACTCTCACATAGTGCCACATACTCTCACATAGTGAGCCCCACATACTCTCACAGTGCCACATACTCTCACATAGTGAGTACTACATACTCTCACATAGTGAGTGCCACATACTCTCACAGTGCCACATACTCTCACATAGTGAGTGCCACATACTCTCACATAGTGAGTACTACATACTCTCACATAGTGAGCCCCACATACTCTCACAGTGCCACATACTCTCACATAGTGAACCCCACATACTCTCACATAGTGAGCCCCACATACTCTCACAGTGCCACATACTCTCACATAGTGAGTGCCACATACTCTCACATAGTGAACCCCACATACTCTCACAGAGTGCCACATACTCTCACATAGTGAGTACTACATACTCTCACATAGTGAGTGCCACATACTCATAGTGAGTGCCAAATACTCTCACATAGTGAGTGCCACATACTCTCACATAGTGAGTGCCACATACTCTCACATAGTGAGCCCCACATACTCTCACATAGTGAGTGCCACATACTCTCACATAGTGAGTGCCACATACTCTCACATAGTGAGTGCCACATACTCTCACATAGTGAGTGCCACAAACTCTCACATAGTGAGTGCCACATACTCTCACATAGTGAGTGCCACATACTCTCACATAGTGAGTACTACATACTCTCACATAGTGAGTGCCACATACTCTCACATAGTGCCACATACTTGTCTTGTATCTGGCACTGTCTTCCATCCTGGCTTCCGGGGTACTGTAGTCTCTGTGGACTTGTGAGATATTTTCTGTTATTTACTGTCTTGCTGTATTCTTTCTGTGGTTACATTCCCCTTTATCACATCTCTCTTTCTTCCCTTCGTTATTCGTCTGTGATATCTTTGTGTGTGTGTGTGTGTGTGTGTGTGTGTGTGTGTGTGTGTGTGTGTGAGTGTGTAGTGAGTGTGTGTAGTGTGTGTGTGTAGTGTGTGTGTGTGTGTGTGTGTGTGTGTGTGTGTGTGTGTGTGTAGTGTGTGTGTAGTGTGTGTGTGTAGTGTGTGTGTGTAGTGTGTGTGTGTAGTGTGTGTGTGTGTAGTGTGTGTGTGTGTAGTGTGTGTTGTGTGTAGTGTGTGTGTGTAGTGTGTGTTGCGTGTAGTGTGTGTTGTGTGTGTAGTGTGTAGTGTGTGTTGTGTGTGTAGTGTGTGTTGCGTGTAGTGTGTGTAGTGTGTGTGTGTGTGTGTGTGTGTGTGTGTGTGTGTGTGTGTGTGTGTGTGTGTGTGTGTGTGTGTGTGTGTGTAGTGTGTGTGTGTAGTGTGTGTGTAGTGTGTGTGTGTGTGTGTGTGTGTGTGTGTGTGTGTGTGTGTGTAGTGTGTGTGTGTGTAGTGTGTGTGTGTGTGTGTGTGTGTGTGTGTGTGTGTAGTGTGTGTGTGTGTGTGTGTGTGTAGTGTGTGTGTGTGTGTAGTGTACTCACCTAGTTGTACTCACCTAGTTGAGTTTGCGGGGGTCGAGTCCGAGCTCCTGGCCCCGCCTCTTCACTGATCGCTACTATGTCACTCTCCCTGAGCCGTGAGCTTTATCATACCTCTGCTTAAAGCTATGTATGGATCCTGCCTCCACTACATCGCTTCCCAAACTATTCCACTTACTGACTATTCTGTGGCTGAAGTGTGTGTGTAGTGTGTGTGTGTAGTGTGTGTAGTGAGTAGTGTGTGTAGTGAGTGTGTATAGTGTGTGTAGTGTGTGTAGTGTGTGTAGTGTGTGTAGTGTGTGTGTGTGTAGTGTGTGTGTGTGTGTAGTGTGTGTGTATGTAGTGTGTGTGTATGTAGTGTGTGTGTGTAGTGTGTGTGTGTAGTGTGTGTGTGTAGTGTGTGTGTGTAGTGTGTGTGTGTGTAGTGTGTGTGTGTGTAGTGTGTGTGTGTGTAGTGTGTGTGTGTGTAGTGTGTGTGTGTAGTGTGTGTGTGTGTAGTGTGTGTGTGTAGTGTGTGTGTGTGTGTGTGTGTGTGTGTGTGTAGTGTGTGTGTGTGTGTGTGTGTACTGTGTTGTGTGTACTGTGTGTTGTGTGTGTTGTGTGTACTGTGTGTTGTGTGTACTGTGTGTTGTGTGTGTGTGTGTGTGTGTGTTGTGTGGAGTGTGTGTGTGTGTGTGTGTTGTGTGTGTTGTGTGTGTGTGTGTGTGTGTGTTGTGTGTGTTGTGTGTAGTGTGTGTTGTGTGTACTGTGTTGTGTGTACTGTGTGTTGTGTGTACTGTGTGTTGTGTGTGTTGTGTGTACTGTGTGTTGTGTGTACTGTGTGTTGTGTGTAGTGTGTGTTGTGTGTAGTGTGTGTGTGTAGGTGTGTGTGTAGTGTGTGTGTAGTGTGTGTGTGTGTAGTGTGTGTGTGTAGTGTGTGTGTGTAGTGTGTGTGTAGTGTGTGTGTGTGTAGTGTGTGTGTGTGTGTGTGTAGTGTGTGTGTGTGTAGTGTGTGTGTGTGTGTGTGTGTGTGTGTAGTGTGTGTGTGTGTAGTGTGTGTGTAGTGTGTGTGTGTGTAGTGTGTGTGTGTGTAGTGTGTGTGTGTGTAGTGTGTGTGTGTGTAGTGTGTGTGTGTAGTGTGTGTGTGTGTAGTGTGTGTTTGTGTGTGTAGTGTGTGTGTGTAGTGTGTGTGTATAGTGTGTGTGTATAGTGTGTGTGTGTGTGTGTAGTGTGTGTAGTGTGTGTGTAGTGTGTATAGTGTGTGTGTAGTGTGTATAGTGTGTGTGTGTGTGTAGTGTGTGTGTGTGTGTAGTGTGTGTGTAGTGTAGTGTGTGTGTGTAGTGTGTGTGTGTGTAGTATGTGTGTGTGTGTGTGTGTGTTGTGTGTGTGTGTGTAGTGTGTGTGTGTGTGTAGTGTGTGTGTGTAGTGTGTGTGTGTGTGTATAGTGTGTGTGTGTGTGTGTGTGTGTGTGTGTGTGTATGTGTGTGTATGTGTGTGTAGTGTGTGTGTAGTGTGTGTGTAGTGTGTTTATAGTGTGCGTGTGTAGTGCGTGTGTGTGGTGTGTGTGTGTGTGTGTGTGTGTGTGTGTGTGTGTGTGTGTGTGTGTGTGTGTGTGTGTAGTGTGTGTGTGTGTGTGTAGTGTGTGTGTGTGTGTAGTGTGTGTGTGTGTGTAGTGTGTGTGTGTGTGTAGTGTGTGTGTGTGTGTGTGTGTGTGTGTGTGTAGTGTGTGTGTAGTGTGTGTGTAGTGTGTGTGTGTAGTGTGTGTGTGTGTAGTGTGTGTGTGTAGTATGTGTGTGTAGTATGTGTGTGTGTGTGTGTAGTGTGTGTGTGTGTGTGTGTGGTGTGTGTGGTGTGTGTGTGTAGTGTGTGTGTGTGTGTGGTGTGTGTGTGTGTGTAGTGTGTGTGTGTGTAGTGTGTGTGTGGGTAGTGTGTGTAGTGTGTGTGTGTGTAGTGTGTGTGTGTAGTGTGTGTGTGTAGTGTGTGTGTGTGTAGTGTGTGTAGTGTGTGTAGCGTGTGTGTAGTGTGTGTGTGTAGTGTGTGTAGTGTGTGTAGCGTGTGTGTAGTGTGTGTGTGTAGTGTGTGTAGTGTGTGTAGTGTGTGTGTGTAGTGTGTGTATAGTGTGTGTGTGTGTGTGTGTGTGTGTGTGTGTAGTGTGTGTGTGTGTGTGTGTGTGTGTGTAGTGTAGTGTGTGTGTGTGTGTGTGTAGTGTGTGTGTGTGTGTAGTGTGTGTGTGTGTGTAGTGTGTGTGTGTGTGTAGTGTGTGTGTGTGTAGTGTGTCTAGTGTGTGTGTAGTGTAGTGTGTGTGTAGTGTAGTGTGTGTGTAGTGTGTGCGTAGTGTAGTGTGTGTGTAGTGTGTGTAGTGTGTGTGTAGTGTGTGTGTGTGTGTGTAGTGTGTGTGTATGTGTGGGAAGTGTGTGTGTGTGTGTGTGTGTAGTGTGTGTGTGTGTAGTGTGTGTGTGTGTAGTGTGTGTGTAGTGTGTAGTGTGTGCGTGTGTAGTGTGTGCGTGTGTAGTGTGTGTGTGTTTAGTGTGTGTGTGTAGGTGTGTGTGTGTGTAGGTGTGTGTGTGTGTGTGTGTGTGTGTGTGTGTGTGTGTGTGTGTGTAGTGTGTGTGTGTGTTGTGTGTGTGTGTGTGTAGTGTGTGTGTGTGTGTGGTGTGTGTGTGTGTTGAGTGTGTGTTGTGTGTGTGTGTGTGTGTGTGTGTGTGTGTGTGTGTGTGTATGTATTGTGTGTAGTGTGTGTGTAGTGTAGTGTAATGTGTGTGTGTGTGTAGTGTGTGTAGTGTGTGTAGTGTGTGTGTGTAGTGTGTGTGTGTGTGTGTGTGTGTGTGTGTGTGTGTGTGTGTGTGTGTAGTGTGTAGTGTGTGTGTATGTGTGTGTAGTGTGTAGTGTGTGTAGTGTGTGTAGTGTGTGTGTAGTGTAGTGTGTGTGTAGTGTGTGTGTAGTGTGTAGTGTGTAGTGTGTGTGTCTGATGGTGTATCTCCCTCTCTCTCTCTCTCTCTCTCTCTCTCTCTCTCTCTCTCTCTCTCTCTCTCTCTCTCTCTCTCTCTCTCAAGGTGAAGCAGGGCCAGCCAAGATGAGGCACCTGTGACACTTGGCACTACCAGGGCCACACCTCTAGGCACTATCAGGGGCCACACTAGGCACTACCAGGGCCACACCACTAGGCACTACCAGGGCCATACTAGGCACTACCAAGGCCACACCGCTAGGCACTACCAGGGCCACATCACTGAGCACTACCAGGGCCACACCTCTAGGCACTACCAGGGCCACATCATTAGGCACTACCAGGGCCACACCACTGGGCACTACCAGGGCCACACCACTAGGCACTAGCAGGGCCACACCTCTAGGCACTACCAGGGCCACACCACTAGGCACTACCAGGGCCACACCTCTAGGCACTACCAGGGCCACACCTCTAGGCACTACCAGGGCCACACCTCTAGGCACTACCAGGGCCACACCTCTAGGCACTACCAGGGCCACACCTCTAGGCACTACCAGGGCCACACTTCTAGGCACTACCAGGGCCACACCACTAGGCACTAGCAGGGCCACACCTCTAGGCACTACCAGGGCCACACCTCTAGGCACTACCAGGGCCACACTTCTAGGCACTACCAGGGCCACACCTCTAGGCACTACCAGGGCCACACCTCTAGGCACTACCAGGGCCACACCTCTAGGCACTACCAGGGCCACACCTCTAGGCACTACCAGGGCCACACCTCTAGGCACTACCAGGGCCACACCTCTAGGCACTACCAGGGCCACACCACTAGGCACTACCAGGGCCACACCTCTAGGCACTACCAGGGCCACACCACTAGGCACTACCAGGGCCACACCTCTAGGCACTACCAGGGCCACACCTCTAGGCACTACCAGGGCCACACCTCTAGGCACTACCAGGGCCACACCTCTAGGCACTACCAGGGCCACACCTCTAGGCACTACCAGGGCCACACCACTAGGCACTACCAGGGCCACACCTCTAGGCACTACCAGGGCCACACCACTAGGCACTACCAGGGCCACACCTCTAGGCACTACCAGGGCCACACCTCTAGGCACTACCAGGGCCACACCTCTAGGCACTACCACCAACACTTCACTATCACTAGAAGCAAACACAAGGAACAGCGCTAACACCAGGTCTACCAACACCAGCAATGGTAGCAGCAACAGCAGGAGGAGAGGTGGAAGAAACAGTCAAACAGTAGCCATAACAATAACCAACGGTAAATACAGCAATAACAGTACTGCAGTTATTGACCACAATCACCCTCACCATCACAACAGTACCTATCACCACCAAAATCATTGACCACCACTACAATCACTGACCACCACTATCACTGACCACCCCACTACAGTTACTGTCAGTCATCCCACAGTCACTGAAAGCCACTGATATACGGACCACTTTACAAGCGAGGCAGCGCAGCAATTCCGAAAAAAGTACAGCCTAAGAGCCTCAATCTTACACCAAAACATCTCTGAACGGGTCCTAAGGAGCAAGACAAACTACCAATCACATGGAATCACAACAACTGGGCAATCCAGAGCAGCATGGGTTTACAGCGGGTCGCTGCTGCCTTCCATAATTACAAGAATCGGCCGTGTGTGCTCTGGAAGACTAAGGTAAACACTGACGTAGTCTACCTGGAGGGTATTCCAGGGATCAACGTCCCCGTGGTCCAGTCCATGACCAGGCCTACACTGTTTTTGCAACATCGTTCAACAAATGCGACTATGGTGTAGTACGGTCACCTTCCAGGTAGACGGAACTGCCAGGCTGGAACACTGCTGGATACTGACGGTCACCTTCCAGGTAGACGGAACTGCCAGGCTGGAGCACTGCTGGATACTGACGGTCACCTTCCAGGTAGACGGGACTGCCAGGCTGGAACACTGCTGGATACTGACGGTCACCTTCCAGGTAGACGGAACTGCCAGGCTGGAGCACTGCTGGATACTGACGGTCACCTTCCAGGTAGACAGAACTGCCAGGCTGGAACACTGCTGGATACTGACGGTCACCTTCCAGGTAGACGGAACTGCCAGGCTGGAACACTGCTGGATACTGACGGCTGGAACACTGCTGGATACTGACGGTCACCTTCCAGGTAGACGGAACTGCCAGGCTGGAACAATGCTGGATACTGACGGCTGGAACACTGCTGGATACTGACGGTCACCTTCCAGGTAGACGGAACTGCCACGCTGGAACACTGCTGGATACTGACGGTCACCTTCCAGGTAGACGGAACTGCCAGGCTGGAACACTGCTGGATACTGACGGTCACCTTCCAGGTAGGCGGAACTGCCAGGCTGGAACACTGCTGTATACTGACGGTCACCTTCCAGGTAGACGGAACTGCCAGGCTGGAACACTGCTGGATACTGACAGTCACCTTCCAGGTAGACGGGACTGTCAGGCTGGAACACTGCTGGATACTGACGGTCACCTTCCAGGTAGACAGAACTGCCAGGCTGGAACACTGCTGGATACTGACGGTCACCTTCCAGGTAAACAGAACTGCCAGGCTGGAACACTGCTGGATACTGACGGTCACCTTCCAGGTAGACGGCACTGCCAGGCTGGAGTACTGCTGGATACTGACGGTCACCTTCCAGGTAGACGGGACTGCCAGGCTGGAACACTGCTGGATACTGACGGTCACCTTCCAGGTAGACGGGACTGCCAGGCTGGAACACTGCTGGATACTGACGGTCACCTTCCAGGTAGACAGAACTGCCAGGCTGGAACACTGCTGGATACTGACGGTCACCTTCCAGGTAGACGGAACTGCCAGGCTGGAACACTGCTGTATACTGACGGTCACCTTCCAGGTAGACGGGACTGCCAGGCTGGAACACTGCTGGATACTGACGGTCACCTTCCAGGTAGACGGGACTGCCAGGCTGGAACACTGCTGTATACTGACGGTCACCTTCCAGGTAGACGGAACTGCCAGGCTGGAACACTGCTGTATACTGACGGTCACCTTCCAGGTAGACAGAACTGCCAGGCTGGAACACTGCTGGATACTGACGGTCACCTTCCAGGCAGACTGCTAAGCTTGTAAAAGTACAGTGAACTCTCAACGTTCGTACACAATCAAGCATTTAGACCACTAGGGATTTTAAACTCCCCTCGACTGTATTCAGTGCAATTATTCACACCTGTAAAACCCCTCCAGGATTTTCACAGGTGTCTATGTAACAGCAACAAACCCGGCAGACGGTGTGGGTCATCACATGACCAAGACCAGCGTCAGGAAACACTTGTCCTGTTTCCTGACAAACCAGGCCCGTGGCCTGGTAGGCAAGGCTCTCGCTTCACATGCTGTGTCCGTGGTTCGGTTCCCGGCAAGGGTGGAAACATTGGGCGTGTGCCTTTACACGTGTTGTACCGCTCACCTAGCAAGTAGATACCTGGGTGTTAGTGGACAGGTGTGGGTGGCATCCTGGGGGCACACAATGGAAGTAAGACAGTCCCTGATGACGCACTGACTTTCTTGGGTTATCCTGGGTCGCTAACCCTCCGGGGTTAAAAATCCCAACAAAATCTTACCTAACCTAATCAACCAACAAATCTCTGGAGTTGAACAAGATAATCAAATCAATGCCTGATCAGCCAGATTGTGGTTCGTACGTTGAACTGCGTGCGTCCAGTAGTAACAGCCTGGTTCATCAAGCCCTGATCAACCACGAGTCCTGGTCTGGGACAGAGCTGTGGGGGCGTTGACCCCCGGAAACGTCCTTCTGGTATCCTTCAAGTACCATCACCAATGTGATTACTACCACAATCACAATCACCACAATCAGTGTCTATCACCACCACAATCAGTGACCACAATCAGTGACTATGACCCACCACAGTGACTATCACCACCACAATCAGTGATTACGACCCACCACAGTGACTATCACCACAATCAGTGACTATCACCACCACAATCAGTGACTATGACCCACCACAGTGACTATCACCACCACAATCAGTGACTATGACCCACCACAGTGACTATCACCACCACAATCAGTGACTATGACCCACCACAGTGACTATCACCACCACAATCAGTGACTATGACCCACCACAGTGACTATCACCACCACAATCAGTGACTATGACCCACCACAGTGACTATCACCACCACAATCAGTGTATCACCCACCACTACAAATTACTAGTCAGGGGCCCCACCATAATTAGGTAGGGGCCCAATTCTCACACAAAACCACCACCACCACACGTTAGGGGCCTCTACCACCAGACATTAGGGGCCACACCACTAGTACAGGCCTCCTACTACAATCACGATGAGGACTGAAAAGGTGCCACCGCCACCAGTCGGGGGCCCTCCACAAGCACCCCCACCATCCAGGGGCCCCACCACCACTAAACGGACAGGGGGGTACAGAATGAGGAACCCGACACCAACAGTTTCGGGGCCACCCCACTAATGAATGACCCTACCAGTCAGGGGCCCCCACCACAACACGGGGGGGCCCCAAACCACCAGTCAACAACCCCCCCCCCACTCCACTACACATTCTTCTCCCCACTACATCACTGCTAAATCATGTACCACTGAGAAAAACACTTATGAAATACATTTCCGAGGCTTTCTGAGTGTGAGGGCACTTTCT
>NC_091380.1:5441434-5503934 GCF_038502225.1 Cherax quadricarinatus
CACCACCACTACTACCACCACTACTACCACCACCACTACCACTACTACTACCACTACCACCATCACTACTACCACCACTACCATCACCACCACTACTACCACTACTACCACCACTAGCGGCACTACCTGTCATTAGAAAAACACCTATCATGAGTGAAAAACACCAGTTATGAGTGAAAAAAACACGTCATTAGAAAAACACCCGTCATTTCTGAAAAAAAACACCTGTCATTTCAGAAAAAAACACCTGTCATCTCTGAAAAAACACCTGTTACCTCTGAAAAAAACATCTGTTATCTCTGAAAAAAACACCTGTCATATCTGAAAAAAACACCTGTTATCTCTGAAAAAAACACCTGTCATCTCTGAAAAAAACACCTGTCATCTCTGAAAAAAACACCTGTCATCTCTGAAAAAAACACCTGTCATCTCTGAAAAAACACCTGTTATCTCTAAAAAAAAACACCTGTTATCTCTGAAAAAAACACCTGTCATCTCTGAAAAAACACCTGTTATCTCTGAAAAAAACACCTGTCATCTCTGAAAAAAAACACCTGTTATCTCTGAAAAAAAACACCTGTTATCTCTGAAAAAAACACCTGTCATCTCTGAAAAAAACACCTGTCATTTCAGAAAAAAACACCTGTCATCTCTGAAAAAACACCTGTTACCTCTGAAAAAAACATCTGTTATCTCTGAAAAAAACACCTGTCATATCTGAAAAAAACACCTGTTATCTCTGAAAAAAACACCTGTCATCTCTGAAAAAAACACCTGTCATCTCTGAAAAAAACACCTGTCATCTCTGAAAAAAACACCTGTCATCTCTGAAAAAACACCTGTTATCTCTGAAAAAAACACCTGTTATCTCTGAAAAAAACACCTGTCATCTCTGAAAAAACACCTGTTATCTCTGAAAAAAACACCTGTCATCTCTGAAAAAAAACACCTGTTATCTCTGAAAAAAACACTTGTTATCTCTGAAAAAAAACACCTGTCATCTCTGAAAAAAACACCTGTTATCTCTGAAAAAACACCTGTTATCTCTGAAAAACACCTGTTATCTCTGAAAAAAACAGCTGTTATCTCTGAAAAACACCTGTTATCTCTGAAAAACACCTGTTATCTCTGAAAAAAACAGCTGTTATCTCTGAAAAAAACACCTGTTATCTCTGAAAAAACACCTGTTATCTCTGAAAAACACCTGTTATCTCTGAAAAAAACAGCTGTTATCTCTGAAAAAAAAACACCTGTTATCTCTGAAAAACACCTGTTATCTCTGAAAAAAACAGCTGTTATCTCTGAAAAAAAAACACCTGTTATCTCTGAAAAAAACACCTGTCATCTCTGAAAAAACACCTGTTATCTCTGAAAAAACACCTGTCATCTCTGAAAAAACACCTGTCATCTCTGAAAAAAACACCTGTCATCTCTGAAAAAACACCTGTTATCTCTGAAAAAAACACCTGTCATCTCTGAAAAAAAACACCTGTTATCTCTGAAAAAAAACACCTGTTATCTCTGAAAAACACCTGTTATCTCTGAAAAAAACAGCTGTTATCTCTGAAAAAAAAACACCTGTTATCTCTGAAAAAAACACCTGTCATCTCTGAAAAAACACCTGTCATCTCTGAAAAAACACCTGTTATTAGTGCATAAAGACAATAACGTCAACACCTTAGGTAATCATCTTAAAGACGAGCGTCTTTCCTTCTTGAAGTGCCTTGCAACACATGTATGTCAATGTGAAACGGAAGCCTTGTAAATATTCTGCACTCTGGCCGGACTGGTGGTCCTCCTTATCTCAGCACCACAAACCCAAATCATTTTTTTATTTTCCGTATTTCTAAGAACATAAGAACATAAGAAAGGAGGAACACTGCAGGAGGCCTGTTGGCCCATACTAGGCAGGTCCTTTACAATTCATCCCACTAACAAAACATTTACCCAACCCAATTTTCAATGCTACCCAAGAAATAAGCTCTGATGTGAAAGTCCCACTCAAATCCAACCCCTCCCACTCATGTACTTATCCAACCTAGATTTGAAACTACCCAGAGTCCTAGCCTCAATAACCCAACTAGGTAGACTGTTCCACTCATCTACTACCCTATTTCCAAACCAATACTTTCCTATGTCCTTTCTAAATCTAAACTTATCTAATTTAAATCCATTACTGCGGGTTCTCTCTTGGAGAGACATCCTCAAGACCTTATTAATATCCCCTTTATTAATACCTATCTTCCACTTATACACTTCGATCAGGTCTCCCCTCATTCTTCGTCTAACAAGTGAATGTAACTTAAGAGTCTTCAATCTTTCTTCATAAGGAAGATTTCTGATGCTATGTATTAATTTAGTCATCCTACGCTGAATGTTTTCTAACGAATTTATGTCCATTTTGTAATACGGAGACCAGAACTGAGCTGCATAATCAAGGTGAGGCCTTACTAATGATGTATAAAGCTGCAGTATGACCTCTGGACTTCTGTTGCTTACACTTCTTGATATAAATCCCAGTAATCTATTTGCCTTATTACGTACGCTTAGGCATTGCTGTCTTGGTTTAAGGTTGCTGCTCACCATAACCCCCAAGTCCTTTTCGCAATCTGTATGGCTAAGTTCTACATCATTTAATTTATAAGTATTAGGGTTATGGGCACTCCCAAGCTTCAGAACCTTGCAATTATCTACATTGAACTGCATCTGCCACTTTTCTGACCAAGAATAGAGTTTGTTTAAATCCTCCTGAAGTTCCCTAACATCTACGTTTGAATCAATTATCCTACCTATCTTTGTGTCATCGGCGAATTTGCTCATATCACTAGTAATTCCCTCATCAAGATCATTGATATATATTATAAACAACAACGGGCCCAAGACTGATCCCTGTGGAACGCCACTTGTTACAGATCCCCACTCGGATTTAACCCCATTTATGGACACTCTCTGCTTCCTGTCAGTGAGCCATGACTCGATCCACGAGAGCACTTTTCCCCCAATGCCATGAGCTGCCACTTTCTTTAACAGTCTATGGTGCGGAACTCTATCAAAAGCCTTACTAAAATCTAAGTAAATAATATCAAATTCTTTATTGTGGTCAACAGCCTCAAAAGCTTTACTGAAGAAAGTTAATAAATTAGTTAGACAAGACCGGCCTCTTGTGAATCCATGCTGAGTATCATTAATCAAGCTATGCTTATCGAGATGGCTTCTTATAATCTCAGCTATAATTGACTCTAGTAATTTGCCTACAATTGAGGTCAGGCTTATTGGGCGGTAATTTGACGGTAACGACTTGTCCCCTGTTTTAAAAATAGGAGTTACATTAGCCATCTTCCACATATCAGACACTACACCTGTTTGAAGAGATAAATTAAAAATATTAGTTAATGGTTCACAGAGTTCCATTTTGCATTCCTTAAGAACCCTTGAAAAAACCTCATCAGGACCCGGCGACTTATTTTGCTTCAGTCTGTCTATCTGCCTCACAACCATCTCACTAGTGACTGTGATGTTACATAATTTATCTTCTTCTAGCCCACTGTAAAAATTAATTACTGGAATATTGTTAGTGTCTTCCTGTGTAAAAACTGAGAGAAAATAATTATTTAAAATCAAGCACATTTCATTCTCATTGTCAGTAAGGTGCCCATAGTTATTTTTAAGGGGACCTATCTTATCTCTAACTTTTGTTCTATAGACCTGGAAAAAACTTTTTGGGTTAGTTTTAGAATCCCTAGCAACTTTAATTTCATAGTCCCTTTTAGCTTTTCTTATCCCCTTTTTAATGTCCCTCTTAATGTCAATATACTGATTCATAAGATGACCCTCACCTCTTTTGATACGCCTATAAATTCCTTTCTTATGCCCTAGTAGATATTTGAGCCTATTATTCATCCATTTTGGGTCATTTCTATTTGATCTAATTTCTTTATATGGGATAAACGCTCTTTGAGCAGCATGTATAGTGTTCAGAAAACTGTCATATTGATAGCTCTCTTCGTTACCCCAGTCAACAGATGATAAGTGTTCTCTAAGCCCATCGTAATCTGCTAAGCGAAAATCTGGGACTGTTACTGAGTTATCGCTACTATCGTACTTCCATTCAATGCTAAATGTAATTGATTTGTGGTCGCTAGCACCCAGTTCCTCTGAAATTTCTAAATTATTAACAAGGGATTCATTGTTTGCCATAACTAAGTCAAGCAGGTTATTTCCCCTTGTAGGTTCTGTCACAAACTGCTTCAAAAAACAATCCTGAAATACTTCTAAGAAGTCGTACGATTCTAAATTCCCAGTCAAGAAAATCCAATCAACATGACTAAAGTTAAAGTCTCCTAGAATTACTACATTATCGTGCCTTGTGGCCTTAACAATTTCCTCCCATAGTAGTTTCCCTTGGTCCCTATCTAAGTTAGGGGGACGGTATATCACTCCTAAAATCAGTTTTTCATGCCCCTCTGAAAATTCTATCCAAACAGACTCTGTATGTGTTACTTCAGACTTAATACCCGTTTTTATGCAACAGTTCAAGCGATCTCGGACATACAATGCCACCCCACCCCACCCCCCCTCCCAATACTTCTATCTTGGAACAATTTAAAACCCTGAATAGGACATTCCGCAGGCATGTCCCGACTTTTTGAATTAAACCACGTCTCAGTTAAGGCAAATACATCAATGTTACCTACACTAGCAACTAATCTCAACTCGTCCATCTTATTCCTAGCACTACGGCAATTAGCATAATAAATATTGAAAGACTCTCCTTTCTCTTTACCCTTCCTGCTCATTTCTATTTTTCTACTAAACCTATTACCGTCCTTATCACCCAAGGTCCCTGGCTTTTCAATATCTATCTCGTTCTTATTATTACTAGTTCCCCTAGAACTCGTAATATTACTACACTGGGACTTCACTGTTTTCCTGCCAAAACCCATACCACTAACTATTCCTAGTTTAAAGTCCTAACTGCTCCCTCCACTGCAGTTGCCAGTGCTCCCACCCCACACCTAGATAAGTGAACCCCATCCCTAGCATACATGTCATTTCTGCCATAGAAGAGGTCCCAGTTGTCAATGAATGTTACCGCATTTTCCTTACAGTATTTGTCCAGCCAGCAATTGACACCAATTGCCCTGGACAACCATTCACTTCCAACTCCCCTCCTTGGCAAAATACCACATATGAGAGGGTTCCCACCCTTACTTCTAATTATTTCTATTGCTGACCTATACCTGCTAATCAGGTCCTCACTCCTACGTCTGCCAACATCGTTGCCTCCAGCACTGAGACAGATAATAGGATTGCTCCCATTACCTCTCATGATGTCATCCAGACGGCTAACAATATCCTCCATCCCAGCCCCAGGAAAGCAAACTCTCTGTCTCCTACTCCTGTCCTTCAAGCAGAACGCCCTATCCATATACCTAACTTGGCTATCCCCAAAAATACCTAACTTGGCTATCCCCAAATATACCTAACTTCTGTTCTAATTGTGGAGGCCTGGTCCGAGACCGGGCATCAAGGGGGGTGGTCCCCAGGCCCATGAATAGGTAGCCACAGGTCCGAGACCGGGCATCAAGGGAGGTGGTCCCCAGGCCCATGAATAGGTAGCCACAGGTCCGAGACCGGGCATCAAGGGGGGTGGTCCCCAGGCCCATGAATAGGTAGCCACAGGTCCGAGACCGGGCATCAAGGGGGGGTGGTCCCCAGGCCCATGAATAGGTAGCCACAGGTCCGAGACCGGGCATCAAGGGGGGGGTGGTCCCCAGGCCCATGAATAGGTAGCCACAGGTCCGAGACCGGGCATCAAGGGGGGTGGTCCCCAGGCCCATGAATGGGTAGCCACAGGTCCGAGACCGGGCATCAAGGGGGGTGGTCCCCAGGCCCATGAATAGGTAGCCACAGGTCCGAGACCGGGCATCAAGGGGGGTGGTCCCCAGGCCCATGAATAGGTAGCCACAGGTCCGAGACCGGGCATCAAGGGGGGTGGTCCCCAGGCCCATGAATAGGTAGCCACAGGTCCGAGACCGGGCATCAAGGGGGGGTGGTCCCCAGGCCCATGAATAGGTAGCCACAGGTCCGAGACCGGGCATCAAGGGGGGGGTGGTCCCCAGGCCCATGAATAGGTAGCCACAGGTCCGAGACCGGGCATCAAGGGGGGTGGTCCCCAGGCCCATGAATAGGTAGCCACAGGTCCGAGACCGGGCATCAAGGGGGGTGGTCCCCAGGCCCATGAATAGGTAGCCACAGGTCCGAGACCGGGCATCAAGGGGGGTGGTCCCCAGGCCCATGAATAGGTAGCCACAGGTCCGAGACCGGGCATCAAGGGAGGTGGTCCCCAGGTCCATGAATAGGTAGCCACAGGTCCGAGACCGGGCATCAAGGGGGGTGGTCCCCAGGCCCATGAATAGGTAGCCACAGGTCCGAGACCGGGCATCAAGGGGGGTGGTCCCCAGGCCCATGAATAGGTAGCCACAGGTCCGAGACCGGGCATCAAGGGGGGTGGTCCCCAGGCCCATGAATAGGTAGCCACAGGTCCGAGACCGGGCATCAAGGGGGGTGGTCCCCAGGCCCATGAATAGGTAGCCACAGGTCCGAGACCGGGCATCAAGGGGGGTGGTCCCCAGGCCCATGAATAGGTAGCCACAGGTCCGAGACCGGGCATCAAGGGGGGTGGTCCCCAGGCCCATGAATAGGTAGCCACAGGTAAGACAAGCCAGGTCACACTAGGGGGCGGTTTAGTAAGGTTCTGACGTTATGTATATTGGTTGGCCAGACTTCTAATTCCAGCTGCCAAGTCCCTGCCCACCTACAACATATCTTACTACCTACCTTCGCTTACCTACCTACCCATCTACCCAAAAAACATACAATCACAGCTAACTACAGTTACTAATCTACCTTACTAACGAGAATGTTCAATGTGTGGATATTGTTAAACAAGGTATTTACAACAGTTGTACAGCCTGGGATAGCATGAGTTGAGGTCACTCCTGCCTCTCACAACTACTGGACCACTATGACATAAGAACATAAGAACGAAGGAACACTGCAGAAGGCCTACTGGCCCATGCGAGGCAGGTCCAAGTCTCCTACCGGCTTAAGCCAATGCACCCAACCTAGTCAGGTCAGGTCACATTGACTTAAGGGAGGAACACGGCAACCGACCTGGTAGCACAAGCTATCAGGTCTAACTCACACCCACCCACATCCACTCATGTATTTATCCAACCTATTTTTAAAGCTACACAACGTTCTGGCCTCTATAACGGTACTTGGGAGTTTGTTCCACTCATCCACAACTCTATTACCAAACCAGTACTTTCCTATATCCTTCCTGAATCTGAATTTTTCCAACTTAAAACCATTGCTGCGAGTCCTGTCTAGGCTAGATATTTTCAGCACACTATTTACATCCCCTTTATTTATTCCTGTCTTCCATTTATACACCTCAATCATACCCCCCCCCCCAATTCTACGTCTTTCTAGAGAGTGCAGTTTCAGGGCCCTTAGTCTATCCTCATAGGGAAGGTTTCTGATACATGGGATCAACTTTGTCATCCTCCTTTGTACATTTTCCAGAGAATTTATATCCATTCTGTAATACGGTGACCAAAACTGTGCAGCATAATCTAAATGAGGCCTAACCAAGGATGTATAGAGTTGAAGAACAACCTGAGGACTCCTATTATTTATGCTTCTTGATATGAAGCCAAGGATTCTATTAGCTTTATTGCGAACACTTATGCACTGTTGTCTTGGTTTCAGATTACTGCTAACCAGAACTCCTAAATCTTTTTCGCAATCCGTAATATTAAGATCTACATTATTTAGTTTATATGTGGCATGGTTATTGTCCTGTCCAACATTTAGAACTTTGCATTTGTCTATATTAAACTGCATCTGCCACTTCTCCGACCACTGCATCAGTCTATTCAAATCTTCCTGGAGTGCTCGAATGTCCTCGTCAGAATGAATTCGACGGCCTATTTTGGTGTCATCGGCAAACTTGCCGATGTCGCTCTTTATGCCCTCATCTATGTCGTTTATGTAGATTGTGAACAGCAGGGGACCCAACACTGACCCCTGTGGAACACCGCTCGTGACACTTCCCCACTCTGATTTCTCCCCATTTATGCAAACTCTCTGCTGCCTATTTGTCAACCATGCCTCTATCCAGGAAAAAATTTCTCCTCCTATTCCATGTGCTTTAATTTTCCTCAATAGTCTCTGATGTGGGACCCTGTCAAAAGCCTTACTGAAGTCCATATACACAATATCATATTCATTACCATGATCAACCTCCTCAAATACCTTAGTGAAAAAAGTTAATAAATTCGTAAGGCAGGAACGCCCCTTTGTAAAACCATGCTGAAATTCGTTGATTAATTTATGCTTTTCAAGGTGGCTACGAACTGCCTCGGCAATTATTGATTCCATAAATTTTCCCACTATGGAGGTTAGGCTTATTGGTCTATAGTTCGAAGCTAAGGACCTGTCACCTGTTTTGAAAATAGGTATCACATTTGCCATTTTCCACTTATCTGGCACCATGCCAGTTTGTAGTGATATGTTGAAAAGATTAGCCAAAGGTGTGCTAAGCTCCTCTTTACATTCCTTTAGAACCCTTGCATACAGTTCATCAGGGCCTGGGGATTTGTTAGGTTTTAATTTATCTATTTGCCTAAGGACCATGTCACTTGTGACCCTAATCGTGCACAGTTTATTATCGTCCTGTTCTACATAATTTATCATTACTGGAATATCGCTGGTATCCTCCTGTGTAAAAACTGAGAGGAAGTATGTGTTAAAAATTCTACACATTTCCTTATCACTGTCAGTGAGCTGACCCGAGGAACTTTTGAGTGGGCCTATCTTGTCCCTGATCTTACTTCTGTATACCTGAAAGAATCCTTTTGGGTTAGTCTTCGATTCTCTTGCAACTTTAACCTCATAATCTCTTTTTGCTTTTCTAATTCCCTTTTTTATTTCTCTCTTTAACTGAATATATCGATTTCTTAATTGCCCCTCTCCTCTTTTGATTTGCCTATATATGCCTCTCTTTTGACCAATCAGATATTTTAATCTATTGTTCATCCATTTAGGATCATTTTTGTTTGATCTGATTTCCCTATTTGGAACATAATTTGACTGAGCAGCTAGAACTATGCCCTGGAAAGCATCATATCGGCAACCATCACCACCTACCTGACCCTTAGTCAGGTCATTCCAGTTCAGCCCACCTAAGTAATTTTTCAGTCCTATGAAATCAGCCAAGCGAAAGTCAGGGACGGAGACTTGATTGCCATTATTAGGAGAATTCCATGATATATTAAAACTGAGTGATTTGTGATCACTTTCCCCAAGCTCATCATCAACCTCAAGATTATTAATTAGTGTTTCCCTACTGGCAAGAACCAAGTCAAGGAGGTTATTTCCCCTAGTTGGCTCTGTCACAAACTGTTTTAAAAAACAATCCTGGATCGTATCAAGAAAGTCACCTGACTCTAAATTTCCTGTCAAATTGCTCCAGTCAATCTGTCTATAGTTGAAATCTCCCATTAGCACAACATTTTCGTATGTAGATGCCTTACGAATTTCGTCCCATAGAAGTTTACTGCACTCCCTATCAAGATTTGGGGCCCTGTAAATCACACCCAAAATTAGTTTTTCTCGGCCCTCGAGAAGCTGTAACCAAACAGATTCAGTGGCTGACGCTTCTAATTTAATATCTTGTCTAACACGACAATTTAAATTGTCTCTGATATACATCGCTACTCCACCACCTTTCCTGTTGACCCTGTCAGTGTGGAACAATTTATAGCCTTGTATGTGACATTCAGAGGGCATCTCTCTATCTTTCAGACTGAGCCAGGTCTCTGTTATAGCAAAAATATCTATGTTTCCTGCACTTGCAATTAATCTTAGCTCATCTATCTTATTTCTTACACTCCTGCTATTAGTATAGTAAACCTTAAGGGAGCTAGTCCCTTGCTGCCCTCTGCTGTCCCCCTTTGTTTGCTGACCTGATCTATTGTTTTTATAACTTCATGCTGAATGCCTTTTATACATTTACTGTTTCCAACCCAAGTCTTGGATGGTCACTCCTGCCTCTCACAACTACTGGATCACTATGACATGGTCTTGGATGGTCACTCCTGCCTCTCACAACTACTGGATCACTATGACATGGTCTTGGATGGTCACTCCTGCCTCTCACAACTACTGGACCACTATGACGTGGTCTTGGTTGGACACTCCTGCCTCTCACAACTACTGGACCACTATGGCATGGTCTTGGATGGTCACTCCTGCCTCTCACAACTACTGGATCACTATGACATGGTCTTGGATGGTCACTCCTGCCTCTCACAACTACTGGACCACTATGACATGGTCTTGGATGGTCACTCCTACCTCTCACAACTACTGGATCACTATGACATGGTCTTGGATGGTCACTCCTGCCTCTCACAACCACTGGACCACTATGACATGGTCTTGGTTGGACACTCCTGCCTCTCACAACTACTGGACCACTATGGCATGGTCTTGGATGGTCACTCCTGCCTCTCACAACTACTGGACCACTATGACATGGTCTTGGTTGGACACTCCTGCCTCTCACAACTACTGGACCACTATGACATGGTCTTGGTTGGACACTCCTGCCTCTCACAACTACTGAACCACTATGACATGGTCTTGGATGGTCACTCCTGCCTCTCGCAACTACTGGATCACTATGACATGGTCTTGGATGGTCACTCCTGCCTCTCACAACTACTGGACCACTATGACATGGTCTTGGATGGTCACTCCTGCCTCTCACAACTACTGGATCACTATGACATGGTCTTGGATGGTCACTCCTGCCTCTCACAACTACTGGATCACTATGACATGGTCTTGGATGGTCACTCCTGCCTCTCACAACTACTGGATCACTATGACATGGTCTTGGATGGTCGCTCCTGCCTCTCACAACTACTGAACCACTATGACATGACCTTGGATGGTCACTCCTGCCTCTCACAACTACTGGATCACTATGACATGGTCTTGGATGGTCACTCCTGCCTCTCACAACTACTGGACCACTATGACATGGTCTTGGATGGTCACTCCTGCCTCTCACAACTACTGGACCACTATGACATGGTCTTGGATGGTCACTCCTGCCTCTCACAACTACTGGATCACTATGACATGGTCTTGGATGGTCACTCCTGCCTCTCACAACTACTGGATCACTATGACATGGTCTTGGATGGTCACTCCTGCCTCTCACAACTGCTGGATCACTATGACATGGTCTTGGATGGTCACTCCTGCCTCTCACAACTACTGGACCACTATGACATGGACTTGGATGGTCACTCCTGCCTCTCACAACTACTGGATCACTATGACATGGTCTTAGATGGTCACTCCTGCCTCTCACAACTACTGGATCACTATGACATGGTCTTGGATGGTCACTCCTGCCTCTCACAACTACTGGATCACTATGACATGGTCTTGGATGGTCACTCCTGCCTCTCACAACTACTGGATCACTATGACATGGTCTTGGATGGTCACTCCTGCCTCTCACAACTGCTGGATCACTATGACATGGTCTTGGATGGTTACTCCTGCCTCTCACAACTACTGGACCACTATGACATGATCTTGGATGGTCACTCCTGCCTCTCACAACTACTGGACCACTATGACATGGTCTTGGATGGTCACTCCTGCCTCTCACAACTACTGGATCACTATGACATGGTCTTGGATGGTTACTCCTGCCTCTCACAACTACTGGACCACTATGACATGATCTTGGATGGTCATTCCTGCCTCTCACAACTACTGGACCACTATGACATGATCTTGGATGGCCACTCCTGCCTCTCACAACTACTGGACCACTATGACATGGACTTGGATGGTCACTCCTGCCTCTCACAACTACTGGATCACTATGACATGGTCTTGGATGGTTACTCCTGCCTCTCACAACTACTGGACCACTATGACATGGTCTTGGATGGTCACTCCTGCCTCTCACAACTACTGGACCACTATGACATGATCTTGGATGGTCACTCCTGCCTCTCACAACTACTGGACCACTATGACATGGTCTTGGATGGTCACTCCTGCCTCTCACAACTACTGGACCACTATGACATGGTATTGGATGGTCACTCCTGCCTCTCACAACTACTGGATCACTATGACATGGTCTTGGATGGTCACTCCTGCCTCTCACAACTACTGGACCACTATGACATGGTCTTGGATGGTCACTCCTGCCTCTCACAACTACTGGACCACTATGACATGGTCTTGGATGGTCACTCCTGCCTCTCACAACTACTGGACCACTATGACATGGTCTTGGATGGTCACTCCTGCCTCTCACAACTACTGGACCACTATGACATGGTCTTGGATGGTCACTCCTGCCTCTCACAACTACTGGACCACTATGACATGGTCTTGGATGGTCACTCCTGCCTCTCACAACTACTGGACCACTATGACATGGTCTTGGATGGTCACTCCTGCCTCTCACAACTACTGGACCACTATGACATGGTCTTGGATGGTCACTCCTGCCTCTCACAACTACTGGACCACTATGACATGGTCTTGGATGGTCACTCCTGCCTCTCACAACTACTGGACCACTATGACATGGTCTTGGATGGTCACTCCTGCCTCTCACAACTACTGGACCACTATGACATGGTCTTGGATGGTCACTCCTGCCTCTCACAACTACTGGACCACTATGACATGGTCTTGGATGGTCACTCCTGCCTCTCGCAACTACTGGACCACTATGACATGGTCTTGGATGGTCACTCATGCCTCTCACAACTACTGGACCACTATGACATGGTCTTGGATGGTCACTCATGCCTCTCACAACTACTGGACCACTATGACATGGTCTTGGATGGTCACTCCTGCCTCTCACAACTACTGGACCACTATGACATGGTCTTGGCTCCACTGAAAGACAAGCAGAATGAAAATATAGTATAGACCGACTTTACGAAAACCTTCAACAAGTGTGACTATGATGTATAAGTGTACAAAATAAGTGCAGAAGGAATAAGTGGAAAAGTGGGCAGACCTGCAACTATAGAGTAACAGTAAAATGAAATCAGAGGCTGCTACATTGAAAAGCTCTGTCCCTCAAGGCAGAGTATTTTCTCCACATCTGTTTCTCATTCTCATATCCGACATAGAGATCAAACTCAGCACTGTATCTTAGAAAATAATGCTAGAATTTGCTGTGGCCTCAGTGGCATCCACTGACATGGCAGACGTCCAAGATGATGTAAACAAAGTCTTCCAAAGGCCACAGAAAATGTAAATGTTGGACTGGATAACTAGAACTTTGAACACAAGATATGTCAAGCTACTGGTGATACTCTTAGAGTAGTTACATCTCTCTAGCCTAGACTATTACAGTACAGAAGGGCCTCGCTTATACAGCAGGTTAGGTTCTGGAATACAATTGGGGCCCCACTTATACAGCAGGTTAGGTTCTGGGCTACTGTAGGGCCCACTTATGTAGCAGGTTAGGTTTCAGGCTACTGTGCGGCCCCACTTATACAGCAGGTTAGGTTCAGGGCTACTGCAGGGCCCCCCTTATACAACAGGTTAGGTTCCGAGATACCTTAGGGGCCCCACTTATACAGCAGGTTAGATTCTAGGCTGTAAAGCGAAAATCGCTGTAAAGTGAGACATAACTTTCTTTACTTTCAAATGCATATAAAAGCCTGATAACATGTGTACACTACGATATATTGAGTGATATAACTAGGCCTAAAAAAAATGCATATACAGTACACACATTACTTAAAATATCTTCGGCCTTAGCTTATAGGAAATCTGAATAAATGTATGGGTATAATTAAAAACCGCTGTATTAGCAAAACGCCGTAAAGCGGAGTCATCCTGTACACTAACAGCCCCTTTCAAGGCGGCTCTGTAGAATACAGAGCCTTCAATGCCTTTACAAAGTCTGTAGTCTTACTGTAACTTAAACGGTAAGGATACCACATAACTTATACCTGGGAAATTCTGGAGAGATCAGTCCCAAGTCGACGCACCGAGATCTGACCACTGGGTCATGTGAACACTGGGTCATGTGAACACTGGGTTATGTGAGCACTGGGTTATGTGAACACTGGGTTATGTGAACACTGGGTTATGTGAACACTGGGTCAAGTGAACACTGGGTCAAGTGAACACTGGGTTATGTGAACACTGAGTCAAGTGAACAATGGGTCATGTGAACACTGGGTTATATGAACACTGGGTCAAGTGAACACTGGGTTATATGAACACTGGGCCAAGTGAACACTGGGTTATGTGAACACTGGGTCAAGTGAACACTGGGTTATGTGAACACTGGGTCAAGTGAACAATGGGTCATGTGAACACTGGGTCAAGTGAACACTGGGTTATGTGAACACTGGGTCAAGTGAACACTGGGTTATGTGAACACTGGGTCAAGTGAACACTGGGTTATGTGAACACTGGGTCAAGTGAACACTGGGTTATGTGAACATTGAGTCAAGTGAACACTGGGTCATGTGAACACTGGGTTATGTGAACACTGGGTTATGTGAACACTGGGTAAAGTCAACACTGGGTTATGTGAACACTGGGTCAAGTCAACACTGGGTTATGTGAACACTGGGTCATGTGAACACTGGGTCAAGTGAACACTGGGTCATGTGAACACTGGGTTATGTGAACACTGGGTCAAGTGAACACTGGGTCATGTGAACACTGGGTTATGTGAACACTGGGTCAAGTGAACACTGGGTTATGTGAACACTGGGTTATGTGAACACTGGGTCAAGTGAACACTGGGTCATGTGAACACTGGGTTATGTGAACACTGGGTCAAGTGAACACTGGGTTATGTGAACACTGGGTTATGTGAACACTGAGTCAAGTGAACAATGGGTCATGTGAACACTGGGTTATATGAACACTGGGTCAAGTGAACACTGGGTCATGTGAACACTGGGTTATGTGAACACTGGGTCAAGTGAACACTGGGTTATGTGAACACTGGGTCATGTGAACACTGGTGAACTAAGCACTGACGATGCAGGGTCTGTAGCCTTGTTAGTGGCCGGGAGTGCATGCATCCGGACGATAAACTTGTGATTACCAGTGTCATGTGTCCGTTTCCCTTGATAATAGCTTCAGGTATTTCTGTAAGTGTTATCTCTCAAACACCTGTCCATTACCGCAACACCTGTAAATCACCACAAAACATGTCCATCACCACAACACCTGTCCATCACCACAATATCTGTCCATCACTGCAACCTCTGTCCACTGCAACACCTGTTCATTACAACACCTGCAGATCACCACAACATCTGTCCACTGCAACACCTGTCCATTACAACACCTGCAGATCACCACAACATCTGTCCACTGCAACACCTGCCCATTACAACATCTGCAGATCACCACATCTGTCCACTGCAACACTTGTTCATTACAACACCTGCAGATCACCACAACATCTGTCCACTGCAACACCTGTCCATTACAACACCTGCAGATCACCACAACATCTGTCCACTGCGACACCTGTCCATTACAACACCTGCAGATCACCACAACATCTGTCCACTGCGACACCTGTCCATTACAGCACCTGCAGATCACCACAACATCTGTCCACAGCAACACCTGTCCATTACAGCACCTGCAGATCACCACAACATCTGTCCACAGCAACACCTGTCCATTACAACACCTGCAGATCACCACAACATCTGTCCACAGCAACACCTGTCCATTACAACACCTGCAGATCACCACAACATCTGTCCACAGCAACACCTGTCCATTACAACACCTGCAGATCACCACATCTGTCCACAGCAACACCTGTCCATTACAACACCTGCAGATCACCACAACATCTGTCCACAGCAACACCTGTCCATTACAACACCTGCAGATCACCACAACATCTGTCCACAGCAACACTGTTCATTGTGTTTATTAATGTTAAATTACTGTCAACTTATCTAAAATATATTTAGTTTGATTAGGCTAAATTAAATTGTGCTTGTTATAATAAGGTCAGGTAAGTTTTCTAAGGTTCTTTTGGTACAAAATTATTAATTTTTATGTTAACATAAATGATAAAAATATATCTTTAAACGTGTAAGAGAAAATTTTAAATGAGTTCTTGCTAACTGACCAATTTTACCTATTCGGCACGACATATGTAATGTACATTGAGTACACTGTATAACAGTGTACAGCAGCTACAGTTTACATCAACAGTGTACAACAGTGTACAGCAGCTACAGTGTACAACAGTGTACAGCAGCTACAGTGTACAGCAGCTACAGTGTACAACAGTGTACAGCAGCTAGTGTACAGTGTACAGCAGCTACAGTGTACAACAGTGTACAGCAGCTACAGTGTACAACAGTGTACAGCAGCTACAGTGTACAGCAGCTACAGTGTACAACAGCTACAGTGTACAACAGTGTACAGCAGCTACAGTGCACAACAGCTACAGTGTACAACAGTGTACAGCAGCTACAGTGTACAACAGTGTACAGCAGCTAGTGTACAACAGTGTACAGCAGCTACAGTGTACAACAGTGTACAACAGCTACAGTGTACAACAGTGTAAAACAGCTACAGTGTACAACAGTGTACAACAGCTACAGTGTACAGCAGCTGCACAACAGTGTACAGCAGCTGCACAACAGTGTACAGCAGCTACAGTGTACAACAGTGTACAGCAGCTAGTGCACAACAGTGTACAGCAGCTACAGTGTACAACAGTGTACAGCAGCTACAGTGTACAACAGTGTACAGCAGCTACAGTGTACAACAGTGTACAGCAGCTACAGTGTACAACAGTGTACAGCAGCTACAGTGTACAACAGTGTACAGCAGCTACAATGTACAACAGCTAAAGTGTACAACAGAGTACAGCAGCTACAGTGTACAACCGTGTACAGCAGATACAGTGTACAACAGTGTACAGTAGATACAGTGTACAACAGTATACAGCAGCTACAATGTACAACAGCTAAAGTGTACAACAGTATACAGCAGCTACAGTGTACAGCAGCTACAGTGTACAACAGCTACAGTGTACAACAGTGTACAGCAGATACAGTGTACAACAGTGTACAGCAGCTACAGTGTACAACAGTATACAGCAGCTACAATGTACAACAGCTAAAGTGTACAACAGAGTACAGCAGCTACAGTGCACAACAGTGTACAGTATACAGCAGCTACAGTGTACAGCAGCTACAGTGTACAACAGTGTACAGCAGCTACAGTGTACAGCAGCTACAGTGTACAGCAGCTACAGTGTACAACAGTGTACAGCAGCTACAGTGTACAACAGTGTACAGCAGCTACAGTGTACAGCAGCTACAGTGTACAACAGTGTACAGCAGCTACAGTGTACAACAGTGTACAGCAGCTACAGTGTACAACAGTGTACAGCAGCTACAGTGTACAACAGTGTACAGCAGCTACAGTGTACAACAGTGTACAGCAGCTACAGTGTACAACAGTGTACAGCAGCTACAGTGTACAACAGTGTACAGCAGCTACAGTGTACAGCAGCTACAGTGTACAGCAGCTACAGTGTACAGCAGCTACAGTGTACAACAGTGTACAGCAGCTACAGTGTACAGCAGCTACAGTGTACAGCAGCTACAGTGTACAATAGCTACAGTGTACAACAGCTACAGTGTACAGCAGCTACAGTGTACAACAGTGTACAGCAGCTACAGTGTACAACAGTGTACAGCAGCTACAGTGTACAGCAGCTACAGTGTACAACAGCTACAGTGTACAGCAGCTACAGTGTACAACAGCTACAGTGTACAACAGTGTACAGCAGCTACAGTGCACAGCAGCTACAGTGTACAGCAGCTACAGTGTACAACAGCTACAGTGTACAACAGTGTACAGCAGCTACAGTGTACAGCAGCTACAGTGTACAATAGCTACAGTGTACAATAGCTACAGTGTACAGCAGCTACAGTGTATAGCAGCTACAGTGTACAGCAGCTACAGTGTACAATAGCTACAGTGTACAATAGCTACAGTGTACAGCAGCTACAGTGTACAGCAGCTACAGTGTACAGCAGCTACAGTGTACAGCAGCTACAGTGTACAATAGCTACAGTGTACAGCAGCTGCAGTGTACAGCAGCTACAGTGTACAGCAGCTACAGTGTACAGCAGCTACAGTGTACAGCAGCTACAGTGTACAATAGCTACAGTGTACAGCAGCTACAGTGTACAGCAGCTACAATGTACAATAGCTACAGTGTACAATAGCTACAGTGTACAGCAGCTGCAGTGTACAGCAGCTACAGTGTACAATAGCTACAGTGTACAATAGCTACAGTGTACAATAGCTACAGTGTACAGCAGCTACAGTGTACAGCAGCTACAGTGTACAGCAGCTACAGTGTACAATAGCTACAGTGTACAATAGCTACAGTGTACAGCAGCTACAGTGTACAGCAGCTACAGTGCACAGCAGCTACAATGTACAATAGCTACAGTGTACAATAGCTACAGTGTACAGCAGCTACAGTGTACAGCAGCTACAGTGTACAGCAGCTACAGTGTACAATAGCTACAGTGTACAATAGCTACAGTGTACAGCAGCTACAGTGTACAGCAGCTACAGTGTACAGCAGCTACAGTGTACAGCAGCTACAGTGTACAATAGCTACAGTGTACAGCAGCTGCAGTGTACAGCAGCTACAGTGTACAGCAGCTACAGTGTACAGCAGCTACAGTGTACAATAGCTACAGTGTACAATAGCTACAGTGTACAGCAGCTACAGTGTATAGCAGCTACAGTGTACAGCAGCTACAGTGTACAGCAGCTACAGTGTACAGCAGCTACAGTGTACAGCAGCTACAGTGTACAGCAGCTACAGTGTACAGCAGCTACAGTGTACAGCAGCTACAGTGTACAGCAGCTGCAGTGTACAGCAGCTACAGTGTACAGCAGTTACAGTGTACAGCAGCTACAGTGTACAGCAGCTGCAGTGTACAGCAGCTACAGTGTACAGCAGCTACAGTGTACAGCAGCTGCAGTGTACAGCAGCTACAGTGTACAGCAACTACAGTGTACAATAGCTAGTGTACAATAGCTACAGTGTACAGCAGCTACAGTGTACAATAGCTACAGTGTACAGCAACTACAGTGTACAGCAGCTGCAGTGTACAGCAGCTACAGTGTACAGCAGCTACAGTGTACAGCAGCTACAGTGTACAATAGCTACAGTGTACAGCAGCTACAGTGTACAGCAGCTACAGTGTACAATAGCTACAGTGTACAATAGCTACAGTGTACAGCAGCTACAGTGTACAATAGCTACAGTGTACAATAGCTACAGTGTACAGCAGCTACAGTGTACAGCAGCTACAGTGTACAGCAGCTACAGTGTACAATAGCTACAGTGTACAGCAGCTACAGTGTACAATAGCTACAGTGTACAGCAGCTACAGTGTACAGCAGCTACAGTGTACAGCAGCTACAGTGTACAATAGCTACAGTGTACAGCAGCTACAGTGTACAGCAGCTGCAGTGTACAGCAGCTACAGTGTACAGCAGCTGCAGTGTACAGCAGCTGCAGTGTACAGCAGCTACAGTGTACAGCAGCTACAGTGTACAGCAGCTACAGTGTACAATAGCTACAGTGTACAGCAGCTACAGTGTACAGCAGCTACAGTGTACAGCAGCTACAGTGTACAGCAGCTACAGTGTACAATAGCTACAGTGTACAATAGCTACAGTGTACAGCAGCTACAGTGTACAGCAGCTACAGTGTACAGCAGCTACAGTGTACAATAGCTACAGTGTACAATAGCTACAGTGTACAATAGCTACAGTGTACAGCAGCTGCAGTGTACAATAGCTACAGTGTACAGCAGCTACAGTGTACAATAGCTACAGTGTACAATAGCTACAGTGTACAGCAGCTACAGTGTACAGCAGCTGCAGTGTACAGCAGCTACAGTGTACAGCAGCTACAGTGTACAGCAGCTGCAGTGTACAGCAGCTACAGTGTACAGTGTACAGCTACAGTGTACAATAGCTACAGTGTACAGCAGCTACAGTGTAGCTACAGTGTACAGCAGCTACAGTGTACAGCAGCTACAGTGTACAATAGCTACAGTGTACAGCAGCTACAGTGTACACAGTGTACAGCAGCTACAGTGTACAGCAGCTACAGTGTACAATAGCTACAGTGTACAGCAGCTACAGTGTACAATAGCTACAGTGTACAGTGTACAATAGCTACAGTGTACTACAAGCTACAGTGTACTACAGTGTACAGCAGCTACAGTGTACAATAGCTACAGTGTGTACAGCAGCTACAGTGTACAGCAGCTACAGTCTACAGCAGCTACAGTGTACAGCAGCTACAGTGTACAGCAGCTACAGTGTACAATAGCTACAGTGTACAGCAGCTACAGTGTACAGCAGCTACAGTGTACAGCAGCTACAGTGTACAGCAGCTACAGTGTACAGCAGCTACAGTGTACAATAGCTACAGTGTACAGCAGCTACAGTGTACAGCAGCTACAGTGTACAATAGCTACAGTGTACAGCAGCTACAGTGTACAATAGCTACAGTGTACAGCAGCTACAGTGTACAGCAGCTACAGTGTACAGCAGCTACAGTGTACAGCAGCTACAGTGTACAATAGCTACAGTGTACAGCAGCTACAGTGTACAGCAGCTACAGTGTACAGCAGCTACAGTGTACAGCAGCTACAGTGTACAATAGCTACAGTGTACAGCAGCTACAGTGTACAATAGCTACAGTGTACAGCAGCTACAGTGTACAGCAGCTACAGTGTACAGCAGCTGCAGTGTACAGCAGCTACAGTGTACAATAGCTACAGTGTACAGCAGCTACAGTGTACAATAGCTACAGTGTACAGCAGCTACAGTGTACAGCAGCTACAGTGTACAATAGCTACAGTGTACAGCAGCTACAGTGTACAATAGCTACAGTGTACAGCAGCTACAGTGTACAATAGCTACAGTGTACAGCAGCTACAGTGTACAACAGTGTACATCAGCTACAGTGTACAGCATCTACAGTGTACAATAGCTACAGTGTACAATAGCTACAGTGTACAGCAGCTACAGTGTACAATAGCTACAGTGTACAGCAGCTACAGTGTACAATAGCTACAGTGTACAGCAGCTACAGTGTACAGCAGCTGCAGTGTACAGCAGCTACAGTGTACAATAGCTACAGTGTACAATAGCTACAGTGTACAATAGCTACAGTGTACAGCAGCTACAGTGTACAATAGCTACAGTGTACAATAGCTACAGTGTACAATAGCTACAGTGTACAATAGCTACAGTGTACAATAGCTACAGTGTACAATAGCTACAGTGTACAATAGCTACAGTGTACAATAGCTACAGTGTACAATAGCTACAGTGTACAATAGCTACAGTGTACAGCAGCTACAGTGTACAATAGCTACAGTGTACAATAGCTACAGTGTACAATAGCTACAGTGTACAATAGCTACAGTGTACAGCAGCTACAGTGTACAGCAGCTACAGTGTACAGCAGCTACAGTGTACAGCAGCTACAGTGTACAATAGCTACAGTGTACAGCAGCTACAGTGTACAGCAGCTACAGTGTACAATAGCTACAGTGTACAGCAGCTACAGTGTACAGCAGCTACAGTGTACAATAGCTACAGTGTACAGCAGCTACAGTGTACAATAGCTACAGTGTACAGCAGCTACACTGTACAATAGCTACAGTGTACAATAGCTACAGTGTACAGCAGCTACAGTGTACAGCAGCTACAGTGTACAGCAGCTACAGTGTACAGCAGCTACAGTGTACAACAGCTACAGTGTACAGCAGCTACAGTGTACAGCAGCTACAGTGTACAGCAGCTACAGTGTACAATAGCTACAGTGTACAGCAGCTACAGTGTACAACAGCTACAGTGTACAATAGCTACAGTGTACAATAGCTACAGTGTACAATAGCTACAGTGTACAATAGCTACAGTGTACAATAGCTACAGTGTACAGCAGCTACAGTGTACAGCAGCTACAGTGTACAATAGCTACAGTGTACAATAGCTACAGTGTACAATAGCTACAGTGTACAGCAGCTACAGTGTACAGCAGCTACAGTGTACAATAGCTACAGTGTACAATAGCTACAGTGTACAGCAGCTACAGTGTACAGCAGCTACAGTGTACAATAGCTACAGTGTACAATAGCTACAGTGTACAATAGCTACAGTGTACAGCAGCTACAGTGTACAATAGCTACAGTGTACAGCAGCTACAGTGTACAATAGCTACAGTGTACAATAGCTACAGTGTACAATAGCTACAGTGTACAATAGCTACAGTGTACAGCAGCTACAGTGTACAATAGCTACAGTGTACAATAGCTACAGTGTACAGCAGCTACAGTGTACAATAGCTACAGTGTACAATAGCTACAGTGTACAGCAGCTACAGTGTACAGCAGCTACAGTGTACAATAGCTACAGTGTACAATAGCTACAGTGTACAGCAGCTACAGTGTACAATAGCTACAGTGTACAATAGCTACAGTGTACAGCAGCTACAGTGTACAATAGCTACAGTGTACAACTAAACACGTGTCTGTGAGACAGTAAGATTAGCGACAATATATGATCATTACATATAATGATAACGATGGTTAATAATGATAAATGATGATACTGACATTATTAATTACAATGATGATCATTGCTAAACTAATTAAAGTTCTTACCTGTGGGAAGATGAGATGATGACGTGTGTGTCACCATGATGACTGAAGTGTAATGATCACCTGAGGTACGTGAGGTCACCTGAGGTACGTGAGGTCACCTGAGGTACGCGAGGTCACTTTGAATTCCTTGATGAATCAACTGCACTTGTTTGGTACTATTTAATGTCACCTGGTATAGTGTACGGTCAACTGGTACAGTGTAAGGTCACCTGGTACAGTGTAAGGTCACCTGGCACAGTGTAAGGTCACCTGGTATAGTGTAAGGTCACCTGATACAATGTAAGGTCACCTGGTATAGTGTAAGGTCACCTGATACAATGTAAGGTCACCTGGCACACTGTAAGGTCACCTGATAGTGTAAGGTCAACTGGTATAGTGTAAGGTCACATGATACAATGTAAGGTCACCTGGTACAGTGTAAGGTCACCTGGTAGTGTAAGGTCACCTGGTATAGTGTAAGGTCACCTGCTTAAGATCACTTGGTATCAGGTACCATCTCCTGAGGTCAACTGGGCATATCCCTGAAGATCACTTGTGGTATTCTGCAGGAAAGAGAACCAGGTCTTAGTTGCCTGTCTATCATGTCTATTATTACACACACACACACACACACACTAGAATAGCAAGTGATGTACTGGATGCAGTAACCATACATAGCTTTAAGACGAGGTATGACAAAGCTCAGGAAGCAGAGAGAGGACCTAGTAGCAATCAGTGAAGAGGCGGGGCCAGGAGCTGAGTATCGACCCCTGCAACCACAATTAGATGAGTACAATTAGGTGAGTACACACAACACACAAACACACACACACACACAAACACACACACACAAACACACACACACAAACACACACACACACACACACACACACACACACACACAAACACAAACACAACACAAACACAAACACACACACACACAAAACACACACACACAACACAAACACATACACACACACACAAAATACACAAAACACACACACACACAACACAAACACATACACACACAAAACACACACACAACACAAACACAACACAAACACACACACAAACACACACACACAAACACACACAAACACACACACACACGCAAACACACACACAACACAAACACAAACACACAACACACACACAACACAAACACATACACACACACACACACACACACACACACACAACACAAACACATACACACACACACAAACAACACAAACACACAAAACAAACACACAACACAAACACATACACACACACACACACACACAACACAAACACATACACACACACACACAACACAAACACATACACACACAAAACACACACACACACCACATACACACACACACACACGCATGCACACACACACAAAACACACATACACACACAACACAAACACATACACACACACACACAAAAAACACACACAAAACACACACACACACAACACAAACATACACACATACACAAAACACACAACACAAACACACACACACACACACAAACACACACACACACACACACACACACACACACACACACACACACACACACACACACACACACACACACACACACACACACACAGATAAGATAAGCGTACATAGCTGGAAAATGAGTGAGGTACTGTGAGTCACAGTGAGAGGCAGACTACTCCCTTCCTATGAGAAACATAAAATAAACTGACACTATACATAAGAATATAAGAAGGATCACTGCAGCAGGCCTACTGGCCCAAGCTAGACACCTCCAAGTCACCTACTGGCCCAAGCTAGGCACCTCCAAGTCACCTACTGGCCCAAGCTAGACACCTCTAAGTCACCTACTAGCCCAAGCTAGGCACCTCCAAGTCACCTACTGGCCCAAGCTAGACACCTCTAAGTCACCTACTGGCCCAAGCTAGGCACGTCCGAGTCACCTACTGGCCCAAGCTAGACACCTCCAAGTCACCTACTGGCCCAAGCTAGGCACTTCCAAGTCACCTACTGGCCCAAGCTAGGCACGACCAAGTCACCTACTGGCCCAAGCTAGGCACCTCCAAGTCACCTACTGGCCCAAGCTACGTAGGTACAAGTCACCTACTGGCCCAAGCTAGGCAGGTCCAAATCACCTACTGGCCCAAGCTACGTAGGTACAAGTCACCTACTGGCCCAAGCTAGGCACGTCCAAATCACCTACTGGACCAAGCTACGTAGGTACAAGTCACCTACTGGCCCAAGCTAGGCAGGTCCAAGTCACCTACTGGCCCAAGCTAGGCAAGTACAAGTCACCTACTGGCCCATGCTAGGTAGGTATAACTCACCTACTAGCCCAAGCTAATCAGGTCCGAGTCATAAAATTCTTGGTACTCTCAACAGGGAGAAAGTACTGTAAGACTGACAGAAAGATTCTGAGGATAAGGAAGAGTTTTACAGATTAAAAGTCACATACATAACAGAAGAGCCAAAGAGGCAGTTTAAATTTCCTAAAATTTCCCGCCAAAAAGATCCAGCTGTTATTTCCCGCCAAAAAAAATAAAACCTGCTGCTTCCCGCCAAGAAAAAAAATCACACAATAGAAAGGCTGTTATTTTCAACATCCCCCCCCCCCAACAAAAAATATCTTCAATATATTTTACAGTGAGAAAGAGAGAATCTTTGACAAACACCTTAAAATAACGTTGCTTATCTCAATGTTTTGGTTAATCAGCTGATATTTCCCGCGAAAACTCAGCAGAAAGGTAAACAAGATAATGTTTTGGTTAATCAGCTGATATTTCCCGCGAAAACTCAGCAGAAAGGTAAACAAGACAATGTTTTGGTTAATCAGCTGATATTTCCCGCGAAAACTCACCAGAAAGGTAAACAAGAGAACAGTGTTTTTAATGTACCTTTGTCTTTCCTTGTGAGCCTTGTGACTCAGTGGAAGGGAATGACCACTGTGTATGGGGGCCTTTGTAAGTGGGGAGGGGGCTTTGTTGGTGAGGGAGGGGCAATGTTGGTGAGGGAGGGGGCTCTGTTGGTGAGGGAGGGGCAATGTTGGTGAGGGAGGGGCAATGTTGGTGAGGGAGCGACGATGTTGGTGAGGGAGGGGCAATGTTGGTGAGGGAGGGGGCTCGGTTGGTGAGGGTGGGGCAAGGTTGGTGAGGTACGGGGCTCTGTTGGTGAGGGAGGGGCAATGTTGGTGAGGGAGGGGGCTCTGTTGGTGAGGGTGGGGCAATGTTGGTGAGGGACGAGGGAGGGGGCTTTGTTGGTGGGGAAGAAAGCTATGTTGGTGGGGAAGGAGAACGCTTTGAGTTGAATGATAGCTCTTGGCCTCTCGTGTTGCAATCAACACATCACCAGGAGCTTGCTGTCTTACAGAAATGATCAGGAAGTCCAGGTAGATTCGTACAGGGAAAACGTGCCCGCTCGAGCCAAAACGTTCCCTCCCTTGAACGAATCTACCTAGACTTCCTTCTCATCTCTGCAACATGGCGAGCTCCTGATGATGTGTTAATTCCAACATGAAAGGCCTAGAGCTTATTATTCAAGTCCCTTGTGTGTGTGTGTGTGTGTGTGTGTGCGTGTGTGTGTGTGTGTGTGTGTGTGTGCGTGTGTGTGTGTGTGTGTGTGTGTGTGTGTGTGTGTGTGTGTGTGTGTGTGTGTGTGTGTGTGTGCGTGTGTGTGTGTGTGTGTGTGTGTGTGTGTGTGTGTGTGTGTGTGTGTGTGTGTGTGTGTGTTAGTTAGTTACCATTTTGTCCTAGGCACATGTCGATTAGACACTAGGCCTGTTGTAGGTGTGTGTGTGTGTGTGTGTGTGTGTGTGTGTGTGTGTGTGTGTGTGTGTGTGTGTGTGTGTGTGTGTGTGTGTTTTCACTATTCTTGGCCACGTATTGTGCATTACAACTCAAGAGAATAAGAATCACTGATAGTTCGAACATATTATTGGAACCAGTGATCAATATTTTCTCAGAATTAATGTGTACCCATCATAGCAGCAGCCAGACTGAACCTGGGAACTCTAGACCAAGGTAGTGAGTGGACCACTAAACCCTAAACTCTATTTCTGGTGTTTTAAACCCAATGGTGAACTTTGGGTTACCTTAGGAAGGTGTTTATCCTATTATCATTAATTATTATTAAATTATATTATTATAATTATTGCTGTATCTACGGGTATCTACGGCGGCTGGGGAAATGGGAGGTTATCGGGCGTCGATCCAAGGAAGGGGAGAGAGATCCAATTCCCTGGATGAAAAACCCTGCCCCCTCTCAAGAAGACGATCCAATCCTTTTAATTTAAACCAGTCTTCAAAGACGGGACAGGGGACTGGGTATGAATAGAAAGGGGTTAAGGGGTAAGGGGTGGACATCGTACCCTTAGTGGTGCCCAAGGGAAGGTAATACCCACGTGGTATTTCCTTCACGGAGAAGAAATACCCACCTGGGTACCTTCTATATGACGTCATCCCTTTCCAGAGAGAGAGAGAGAGAGAGAGAGAGAGAGAGAGAGAGAGAGAGAGAGAGAGAGAGAGAGAGAGAGAGAGAGAGAGAGAGAGAGAGAGAGAGAGAGAGAAAAAAAAAATCAACAAAATAAAGTCAGCTAAAAACAAAAGAAAGAACACTGCAGCAGGCCTACTGGCTCATGCGAGGTAGGTCCAAGCCACCTACCGGCTTATGCCACTGACCCAACCAAGTCAGGTCCAGGTTACATCCACTTAACGAGCACGGCATCAGACCTATTAGCACAAGCTAGTCAGGTCCAACTCACACCCACTCATGTATTTATCTAACCTATTTTTAAAACTACACAACGTTTTAGCCTCTATAACTGTACTCGGGAGTTTGTTCCACTCATCCACAACTCTATTACCAAACCAGTACTTTCCTATATCCTTCCTGAATCTGAATTTTTCTAACTTAAAACCATTGCTACGAGTCCTGTCTAGGCTAGATATTTTCAGCACGTTATTTACATCCCCTTTATTCCTGAGATTGCTGGCCCACAGATGGCTCCAACTTCATCCTGTTTCCTATCTGCATATTAACAAAAAAAATGGCTTTCAAATGAGCTGGTCTCAGACCGAGCCGCGGGATCATTGACCCCCCGGAACACTCTCCAGGTATTAAGGTAACTCACAGCTTGTAAATAAAGTAAGGAACCTTAACCTAACCTTGTTAAATACTGTATAAGTAGGTACCTTGGTGTTAGTCACCTTACACTTGCTGTCCATCTTCACCTAGCAGTAAGCAGGTACCTGGGTGTTTGTCACAGGGACAAAAATTGACCTAATTTGCCAGTAATGCCCAGCATAACCATGGACTTTCTACACAGTATGTCATGGATGTCAGCTATGGTCTGTATAAGTTGTACATTTATTCGCGTTCAATATATCCGAGTTTGATATTTAATATAGAGTGGATGATTGACATTACAACCAGGACAGTAACCACTGCATAATTTATACAATTTTTGGCTGCCTGCTACTGTATTAATTTATATATAATACATCAGTTTGTGTGTGATAAATTAACTTAGAAAGTGGATAACTTAGAAGAAAGAGGATAACTTAGAAAGTGGATAACTTAGAAGAAAGTGGATAACTTAGAAGAAAGTGGATCTCTTAGAAAGTGGATAACTTAGAAGAAAGTGGATAACTTAGAAGAAAGTGGATAACTTAGAAAGTGGATAACTTAGAAGAAAGTGGATAACTTAGAAGAAAGTGGATAACTTAGAAGAAAGTGGATAACTTAGAAAGTGGATAACTTAGAAGAAAGTGGATAAATTAGAAGAAAGTGGATAACTTAGAAGAAAGTGGATAACTTAGAAAGTGGATAACTTAGAAGAAAGTGGATAACTTAGAAAGTGGATAACTTAGAAGAAAGTGGATAACTTAGAAGAAAGTGGATAACTTAGAAAGTGGATAACTTAGAAGAAAGTGGATAACTTAGAAAGTGGATAACTTAGAAAGTGGATAACTTAGAAGAAAGTGGGTAACTTAGAAAGTGGATAACTTAGAAAGTGGATAACTTAGAAGAAAGTGGATAACTTATAAGAAAGTGGATATCTTAGAAAGTGGATAACTTAGAAGAAAGTGGATAACTTAGAAGAAAGTGGGTAACTTATAAGAAAGTGGATAACTTAGAAAGTGGATAACTTAGAAGAAAGTGGATAACTTATAAGAAAGTGGATAACTTAGAAGAAAGTGGATAACTTAGAAAGTGGATAACTTAGAAGAAAGTGGATAACTTATAAGAAAGTGGATAACTTAGAAAGTGGATAACTTATAAGGAAGTGGATGACTTAGAAAGTGGATAACTTAGAAGAAAGTGGATAACTTAGAAAGTGGATAACTTAGAAGAAAGTGGATAACTTATAAGAAAGTGGATAACTTAGAAAGTGGATAACTTAGAAGAAAGTGGATAACTTAGAAAGTGGATAACTTAGAAGAAAGTGGATAACTTAGAAAGTGGATAACTTAGAAGAAAGTGGATAACTTATAAGAAAGTGGATATCTTAGAAAGTGGATAACTTAGAAGAAAGTGGATAACTTAGAAAGTGGATAACTTAGAAGAAAGTGGGTAACTTATAAGAAAGTGGATAACTTAGAAAGTGGATAACTTAGAAGAAAGTGGATAACTTATAAGAAAGTGGATAACTTAGAAGAAAGTGGATAACTTAGAAAGTGGATAACTTAGAAGAAAGTGGATAACTTAGAAGAAAATGGATAACTTAGAAGAAAGTGGATAACTTAGAAGAAAGTGGATAACTTAGAAAGTGGATAACTTAGAAAGTGGATAACTTAGAAGAAAGTGGATAACTTAGAAGAAAGTGGATAACTTAGAAGAAAGTGGATGACTTAGAAAGTGGATAACTTAGAAGAAAGTGGATAACTTAGAAAGTGGATAACTTATAAGAAAGTGGATGACTTAGAAAGTGGATAACTTAGAAGAAAGTGGATAACTTAGAAGAAAGTGGATAACTTAGAAGAAAGTGGATGACTTAGAAAGTGGATAACTTAGAAGAAAGTGGATAACTTAGAAGAAAGTGGATAACTTAGAAAGTGGATAACTTAGAAGAAAGTGGATAACTTAGAAAGTGGATAACTTAGAAGAAAGTGGATAACTTAGAAGAAAGTGGATAACTTAGAAAGTGGATAACTTAAAAAGTGGATAACTTAGAAGAAAGTGGATAACTTATAAGAAAGTGGATAACTTAGAAAGTGGATAACTTAGAAAGTGGATAACTTAGAAGAAAGTGGATAACTTAGAAGAAAGTGGATAACTTAGAAAGTGGATAACTTAGAAAGTGGATAACTTAGAAGAAAGTGGATAACTTAGAAGAAAGTTGATAACTTAGAAAGTGGATAACTTAGAAAGTGGATAACTTAGAAGAAAGTGGGTAACTTAGAAAGTGGATAACTTAGAAAGTGGATAACTTAGAAGAAAGTGGATAACTTATAAGAAAGTGGATATCTTAGAAAGTGGATAACTTAGAAGAAAGTGGATAACTTAGAAAGTGGATAACTTAGAAGAAAGTGGGTAACTTATAAGAAAGTGGATAACTAGAAAGTGGATAACTTAGAAAGTGGATAACTTAGAAGAAAGTGGATAACTTATAAGAAAGTGGATAACTTAGAAGAAAGTGGATAACTTAGAAAGTGGATAACTTAGAAGAAAGTGGATAACTTATAAGAAAGTGGATAACTTAGAAAGTGGATAACTTATAAGGAAGTGGATGACTTAGAAAGTGGATAACTTAGAAAGTGGATAACTTAGAAGAAAGTGGATAACTTATAAGAAAGTGGATAACTTAGAAAGTGGATAACTTAGAAGAAAGTGGATAACTTAGAAAGTGGATAACTTAGAAGAAAGTGGATAACTTAGAAAGTGGATAACTTAGAAGAAAGTGGATAACTTAGAAAGTGGATAACTTAGAAGAAAGTGGGTAACTTATAAGAAAGTGGATAACTTAGAAAGTGGATAACTTAGAAGAAAGTGGATAACTTATAAGAAAGTGGATAACTTAGAAGAAAGTGGATAACTTAGAAAGTGGATAACTTATAAGAAAGTGGATAACTTAGAAATTGGATAACTTAGAAGAAAGTGGATAACTTAGAAGAAAATGGATAACTTAGAAGAAAGTGGATAACTTAGAAAGTGGATAACTTATAAGAAAGTGGATGACTTAGAAAGTGGATAACTTAGAAGAAAGTGGATAACTTAGAAGAAAGTGGATAACTTATAAAGTGGATAACTTTGAAGAAAGTGGATGACTTAGAAAGTGGATAACTTAGAAGAAAGTGGATAACTTAGAAGAAAGTGGATAACTTAGAAAGTGGATAACTTAGAAGAAAGTGGATAACTTAGAAAGTGGATAACTTATAAGAAAGTGGATGACTTAGAAAGTGGATAACTTAGAAGAAAGTGGATAACTTAGAAAGTGGATAACTTAGAAGAAAGTGGATAACTTAGAAGAAAATGGATAACTTAGAAGAAAGTGGATAACTTAGAAGAAAGTGGATAACTTATAAAGTGGATAACTTAGAAAGTGGATAACTTAGAAGAAAGTGGATGACTTAGAAAGTGGATAACTTAGAAGAAAGTGGATAACTTAGAAAGTGGATAACTTATAAGAAAGTGGATGACTTAGAAAGTGGATAACTTAGAAGAAAGTGGATAACTTAGAAGAAAGTGGATAACTTAGAAGAAAGTGGATGACTTAGAAAGTGGATAACTTAGAAGAAAGTGGATAACTTAGAAGAAAGTGGATAACTTAGAAAGTGGATAACTTAGAAGAAAGTGGATAACTTAGAAAGTGGATAACTTAGAAGAAAGTGGATAACTTAGAAGAAAGTGGATAACTTAGAAGAAAGTGGATAACTTAGAAAGTGGATAACTTAAAAAGTGGATAACTTAGAAGTGGATAATTTAGAAGAAAGTGGATAACTTAGAAAGTGGATAACTTAGAAGAAAGTGGATAACTTAGAAGAAAGTGGATAACTTAGAAAGTGGATAACTTATAAGAAAGTGGATGACTTAGAAAGTGGATAACTTAGAAGAAAGTGGATAACTTAGAAAGTGGATAACTTAGAAGAAAGTGGATAACTTAGAAGAAAATGGATAACTTAGAAGAAAGTGGATAACTTAGAAGAAAGTGGATAACTTAGAAAGTGGATAACTTAGAAAGTGGATAACTTAGAAGAAAGTGGATAACTTAGAAGAAAGTGGATAACTTAGAAGAAAGTGGATGACTTAGAAAGTGGATAACTTAGAAGAAAGTGGATAACTTAGAAAGTGGATAACTTATAAGAAAGTGGATGACTTAGAAAGTGGATAACTTAGAAGAAAGTGGATAACTTAGAAGAAAGTGGATAACTTAGAAGAAAGTGGATGACTTAGAAAGTGGATAACTTAGAAGAAAGTGGATAACTTAGAAGAAAGTGGATAACTTAGAAAGTGGATAACTTAGAAGAAAGTGGATAACTTAGAAAGTTGATAACTTAGAAGAAAGTGGATAACTTAGAAGAAAGTGGATAACTTAGAAGAAAGTGGATAACTTAGAAAGTGGATAACTTAAAAAGTGGATAACTTAGAAGTGGATAATTTAGAAGAAAGTGGATAACTTAGAAAGTGGATAACTTAGAAGAAAGTGGATAACTTAGAAGAAAGTGGATAACTTAGAAAGTGGATAACTTAGAAGAAAGTGGATGACTTAGAAAGTGGATAACTTAGAAGAAAGTGGATAACTTACAAGAAAGTGGATAACTTAGAAGAAAGTGGATCATTTAGAAGAAAGTGGATAACTTACAAGAAAGTGGATAACTTAGAAGAAAGTGGATCATTTAGAAGAAAGTGGATAACTTAGAAGAAAGTGGATAACTTAGAAGAAAGTGGATAACTTAGAAGAAAGTGGATAACTTAGAAAGTGGATAACTTAGAAGAAAGTGGATAACTTAGAAGAAAGTGGATAACTTAGAAAGTGGATAACTTAGAAGAAAGTGGATAACTTAGAAGAAAGTGGATAACTTAGAAAGTGGATAACTTAGAAAGTGGATAACTTAGAAGAAAGTGGATAACTTAGAAGAAAGTGGATAACTTAAAATAAACTGCACAACTTCTCACGCAAGAGAATACTTCTTCAGCAAGGCTTCAAACCTGACATTACTTAGTCAAAGTTTTGATATAATTAAGGACATGTCCTAAATTGTCATTTTTTAGTGTATAAAATATTAGTGTCTATGTGATGACTTGTGATTCTCTTAAGACTCCGGTACAAACTTAGGCGTCACTCTGCACTATTCCTTCCTCGTTTACTGAGGTGCAGGGGGCTGGGGTTATGCACCAAAGGGATACCTTCCTGGCATCAAACAGCTGGTGAGATTGTAAGGAAGATAATGTTCTTGCCAGGTGCAGCGATTCTCACAGCTGCTTCTGTTGCTGCTCCAGCTGTTGCTGCTTCTGTTGCTGTTCCAGCAGTTGCTGCTTCTGTTGCTGCTCCAGTTGTTGCTGCTTCTGTTGCTGTTCCAGCAGTTGCTGCTTCTGTTGCTGCTCCAGCAGTTGCTGCTCCAGCTGTTGCTGTTCCAGCTGTTGCTGCTTCTGTTGCTGTTCCAGCAGTTGCTGCTTCTGTTGCTGCTCCAGCTGTTGCTGCTTCTGTTGCTGTTCCAGCAGTTGCTGCTTCTGTTGCTGTTCCAGCTGTTGCTGTTCCAGCAATTGCTGTTTCTGTTGCTGCTTCTGTTGCTGCTCCAGCTGTTGCTGTTCCAGCAGTTGCTGCTTCTGTTGCTGTTCCAGCAGTTGCTGCTTCTGTTGCTGTTCCAGTTGTTGCTGCTTCTATTGCTGTTCCAGCTGTTGCTGCTTCTGTTGCTGCTTCTGTTGCTGTTCCAGCAGTTGCTGCTTCTGTTGCTGCTCCAGCTGTTGCTGCTCCAGCTGTTTCTGCTTCTGTTGCTGTTGCAGCTGCTGTTGCTGCTTCTGTTGTTGCTCCAGCTGTTGCTGTTCCAGCAGTTGCTGCTTCTGTTGCTGTTCCAGCTGTTTCTGCTTCTGTTGCTGCTCCAGCTGTTGCTGCTTCTGTTGCTGCTCCAGCTGTTTCTGCTTCTGTTGCTGTTCCAGCATTCTGCTTCTGTTGCTGTTGCTGCTTCTGTTGCTGTTCCAGCAGTTGCTGCTTCTGTTGCTGTTCCAGCAGTTGCTGCTTCTGTTGCTGTTCCAGCAGTTTCTGCTTCTGTTGCTGTTCCAGCAGTTGCTGCTTCTGTTGCTGTTCCAGCTGTTTCTGCTTCTGTTGTACAGTTGTTGCAGCTGCTGTTGCTGTTCCAGCTGTTTCTGCTTCTGTTGCTGTTGCTGCTTCTGTTGTGCAGTTGTTGCAGCTGCTGTTGCTGCTTCTGCTCCTGTTGCTGCTGTTCCAGCTGCTGTTTCTATTGTTGCAACTACAGTTGCTGTTTCTGCTGTCAATTCTATCATTTTTGAAGTGGTGGAGTGGGAAGCCAGTGGAAGGTCTCGGTCAGATGACCAAAGTTCCAGCTGTGGGTCATCATATGACTAAGACCAGCGTCAGGAAACACTTGCCCTGTTTCCTGACAAACCTAACCTAGTAGAATTTGAGGTTGTCAGTCCCTCGGCCTGGAGAAGTTCAGTTCCATAGTCAGGAACTATCTGAAGATCAAGCGACAGTGCGGAGACTTAAATACTGTCGGAAGGAGAGGTGCAGGGTAGTAGTAGTAGTAGTAGTAGTAGTAGTGAGAGGCAACTGAGACAAGCTTTTCAAGTGAGAAGGGTTGGATCTGAGAGGGACATGACCTCTCAGTTGCCTCTCACTACTACTACTACTACTACTACTACTACTACTACTACCCTGCACCTCTCCTTCCGACAGTATTTAAGTCTCCGCACTGTCGCTTGATCTTCAGATAGTTCCTGACTATGGAACTGAACTTCTCCAGGCCGAGGGACTGACAACCTCAAATTCTACGACTTTAAGGGTGATGGACTGATTACATCGTCTTCACAAACCTAACCTAACCTTACCTTACCTAACCTAACCTAACCTAACCTTACCTTACCTAACCTAACCTAACCTAACCTAACCTAACCTTACCTTACCTTACCTAACCTAACCTAACCTAACCTAACCTAACCTAACCTAACCTTACCTTACCTAACCTAACCTAACCTAACCTAACCTAACCTAACCTAACCTAACCTTACCTTACCTAACCTTACCTAACCTAACCTAACCTAACCTAACCTAACCTAACCTAACCTTACCTTACCTTACCTTACCTAACCTAACCTAACCTATCCTAACCTAACCTTACCTTACCTAACCTAACCTAACCTAACCTAACCTAACCTAACCTTACCTAACCTTACCTAACCTAACCTAACCTTACCTAACCCGCTGTTGTGTGTGTGTGTGTGTGTGTGTACGTATGTATGTATGTGTGTGTGTATTTAAAGGTAAACAGAGTGATGGTGTGTGACTTCCCTTACGTCTTACGTCACAATGAGTCATTTTCTTGTTCACCTCCTCCTGTCTTCCTCCTCTTCCTAGTCTTTCTCTTCCTCCCCTTCCTTGTCATCCTGCTTTTCCTAACCTAACCCGCAGTAAGCAGGTACTTAGGTGCTAGTCGACTGGTGTGGGTCGCATCCTGGGGACAAAATTAATCCATCCACTGATGTCAACTATGGTATTATTAAAGAAACCCAAGTTAACTTTAGTGCCATAACGAGTAAACGTCCAGCTGTTAATTCTTATGCCTAATTCAACAATGTTACTATCGTTGATAGGAATAGAGCACTGCAGGAGGCCTACTGGCCTATACATGGCATGTCCTCCTCAACACCACTCACTCTCACCCACCTATTTCTACAACCTATGCCCAAAGTTACCCAGGAATTTGCTTCTTAACTAGGTAGGTGGTAAGAGGAGAAAATACACCCCAGCTAGCAGACTACTATCCTCAGCCATGCTAGTAGATTACCATATCCTCAGCACTGCCAGTAGGTTACCCTATCCTCAGCACTGCTAGATTACCCTATCCTCAGCACTGCTAGTAGATTACCCTATCCTCAGCACTGCTAGTAGATTACCCTATTTTCAGCACTGCTTGTAGATTACCCTATCCTCAGCACTGCTAGTACATTACCCTATCCTCAGCACTGCTAGTAGATTACCCTATCCTCAGCACTGCTAGTAGATTACCCTATCCTCAGCATTGTTAGTAGATTACCCTATCCTCAGCACTGCTAGTAGATTACCCTATCCTCAGCACTGCTAGATTACCCTATCCTCAGCCCTGCTAGATTACACTATCCTCAGTCCTGCTAGATTACCCAATCCTCAGCCCTGCTAGATTACCCTATCCTCAGCCCTGCTAGATTATACTATCCTCAGCCCTGCTAAATTACCCTACCCTCAGCCCTGCTAGATTATACTATCCTCAGCCCTGCTAAATTACCCTATCCTCAGCCCTGCTAGATTACCCTATTCTCAGCCCTGCTAAATTACCCTATCCTCAGCCCTGCTAGATTACCCTATCCTCAGCCCTGCTAAATTACCCTATCCTCAGCCCTGCTAAATTACCCTATCCTCAACCCTGCTAGATTACCCTATCCTCAGCCCTGCTAAATTACCCTATCCTCAGCCCTGCTAAATTACCCTATCCTCAGCCCTGCTAAATTACCCTATCCTCAGCCCTGCTAAGTTACCCTATCCTCAGCCCTGCTAGATTACCCTATCCTCAGCCCTGCTAAATTACCCTATCCTCAGCCCTGCTAAATTACCCTATCCTCAGCCCTGCTAGATTACCCTATTGTAAGCCCTGCTAAATTACCCTATCCTCAGCCCTGCTAGATTACCCTATCCTCAGCCCTGCTAAATTACCCTATCGTCAGCCCTGCTAGATTACCCTATCCTCAGCCCTACTAAATTACCCTATCCTCAGCCCTGCTAGATCACCCTATCCTCAGCCCTGCTAGATTACGCTATCCTCAGCCCTGCTAGATTACGCTATCTTCAGCCCTGCTAAATTACGCTATCCTCAACCCTGCTAAATTACCCCATCCTCAGCCCTGCTAAATTACCCTATCCTCAGCCCTGCTAGATTACCCTATCCTCAGCCCTGCTAGCAAATTACACTATCCTCAGCCATGCTAGATTACCCTATCCTCAGCCCTGCTAAATTACCCTATCGTCAGCCCTGCTAGTAAATTACCCTATCCTCAGCCCTGCTAAATTACCCTATCCTCAGCCCTGCTAGATTACCCTATCCTCAGCCCTACTAAATTACCCTATCCTCAGCCCTGCTAGATTACCCTATCCTCAGCCCTGCTAAATTACGCTATCCTCAGCCCTGCTAGATTACCCTATCCTCAGCCCTGCTAGATTACACTATCCTCAGCCCTGCTAAATTACCCTATCCTCAGCCCTGTTAAATTACCCCATCCTCAGCCCTGCTAAATTACCCTATCCTCAGCCCTGCTAGATTACCCTATCCTCAGCCCTGCTAGATTACCCTATCCTCAGCTCTGCTAGTAAATTACCCTATTCTCAGCCCTGCTAAATTTCTCTATCCTCAGCCCTGCTAGATTACCCTATTCTCAGCCCTGCTAGATTACCCTATCCTCAGCTCTGCTAGTAAATTACCCTATCCTCAGCCATGCTAGATTTCCCTATCCTCAGCCCTGCTAGATTACCCTATCCTCAGCCCTGCTAGTAAATTACCCTATCCTCAGCCCTGCTAAATTACCCTATACCCGGCCCTGCTAGATTACCCTATCCTCAGCCCTACTAAATTACCCTATCCTCAGCCCTGCTAGATTACCCTATCCTCAGCCATGCTAGATTACCCTATCCTCAGCCCTGCTAGATTACCCTATCCTCAGCCCTGCTAAATTACTCTATCCTCAGCCCTGCTAGATTACCCTATCCTCAACCCTGCTAGATTACCCTATCCTCAGCCCTGCTAGATTACCCTATCCTCAGTCCTGCTAGATTACCCTATCCTCAGCCCTGCTAGATTACTCTATCCTCAGCCCTGCTAGATACCCTATCCTCAGCCCTGCTAGATTACCCTATCCTCAGCCCTGCTAAATTACTCTATCCTCAGCCCTGCTAGATTACCCTATCCTCAGCCCTGCTAGATTACCCTATCCTCACCCCTGCTAGATTACCCTATCCTCAGTCCTGCTAGATTACCCTATCCTCAGCCCTGATAGAATACTCTATCCTCAGCCCTGCTAGATACCCTATCCTCAGCCCTGCTAGATTACCCTATCCTCAGCCCTGCTAAATTACTCTATCCTCAGCCCTGCTAGATTACCCTATCCTCAGCCCTGCTAGATTACCCTATCTTCAGCCCTGCTAGATTACCCTATCCTCAGTCCTGCTAGATTACCCTATCCTCAGCCCTGCTAGATTACCCTATCCTCAGCCCTGCTAGATTACCCTATCCTTAGCCCTGCTAGATTATCCTATCCTCAGCCCTGCTAGATTACCCTATTCTCAGCCCTGCTAAATTACTCTATCCTCAGTCCTGCTAGATTACCCTATCCTCAGTCCTGCTAGATTACCCTATCCTCAGCCCTGCTAGATTACCCTATCCTCAGCCCTGCTAGATTACCCTATCCTCATGGGGAAGATTTCTGATACATGGGATCAACTTTGTCATCCTCCTGAGAACATAAGGAAGGAACACTGCCGCAGGCCTACTGGTACATGCGAGGCAGGTTCAAGCCTCCTACCGGCTTAAGCCAATGCTCCAACCTAGTCAGGTCAGGTCGAGTCCTAACCAAGGATACAGAGTTGAAGAACAACCTGAGGACTCCTATTGTTTATGCTTCTTGAGATGAAGCCAAGGATTCTGTTAGCCTCGCATGGGCTAGTAAGCCTCCTGCAGTGTTCCTTCTTTCTTCTTTTAGCTTTATTGCCAACACTTATGTACTGTTGTCTTGGTTTTAGATTACTGCTAACCTGAACTCCTGTGTTCCTGGTTTAACAGTACTGCTGGTCTGACTAAGTGTTCCTGGTTTAACAGTACTACTGGTCTAACAGTGTTCCTGGTTTAACAGTACTGCTGGTCTAACCAACAGTGTTCCTGGTTTAACAGTACTGCTGGTCTGACTAAGTGTTCCTGGTTTAACAGTACTACTGGTCTAACAGTGTTCCTGGTTTAACAGTACTGCTGGTCTAACCAACAGTGTTCCTGGTTTAACAGTACTGCTGGTCTAACAGTGTTCCTGGTTTAACAGTACTGCTGGTCTAACAGTGTTCCTGGTTTAACAGTACTGCTGGTCTAACAGTGTTCCTGGTTTAACAGTACTGCTGGTCTAACAGTGTTCCTGGTTTAACAGTACTGCTGGTCTAACCAACAGTGTTCCTGGTTTAACAGTACTGCTGATCTGACCAACAGTGTTCCTGGTTTAACAGTACTGCTGGTCTGACCAACAGTGTTCCTGGTTTAACAGTACTGCTGGTCTAACCAACAGTGTTCCTGGTTTAACAGTACTGCTGGTCTGACTAACAGTGTTCCTGGTTTAACAGTACTGCTGGTCTAACAGTGTTCCTGGTTTAACAGTACTGCTGGTCTAACAGTGTTCCTGGTTTAACAGTACTGCTGGTCTGACTAATAGTGTTCCTGGTTTAAAAGTACTGCTGGTCTGTGTTCCTGGCTTAACAGTACTGTTGGCCTGACTAACAGTGTTCTTGGTTTACACTAAGTGTTGCTGGTTTAAGAGTGCTGCTGGTTTAAGAGTGCTGCTGGTTTATCAGTGTTGCTGGTTTAACAGTATTGCTAGTTTAACAGTGTTGCTGGTTTAACAGTTCTGCTGGTTTAACAGTTTTACTGGTTTAACAGTGTTGCTGGTTTAACGGTGCTGCTGGTTTAACAGTGCTGCTGGTTTAACGGTGTTGTTTTAACAGTGTTGCTGGTTTAACAGTATTGCTGGTTTAACAGTGTCGCTGGTTTAACGGTGCTGCTGGTTTAACGTTGCTGTTATTTTAAGTGTTGCTGGTTTAACAGTGTTGCTGGTTTAAGTGTTGCTGATTTAACAGTGTTGCTGGTTTAACAGTGTTGCTGGTTTAACCTCTACAATTGTGCAGTCATCTGCCTTATTTCCGCCTCTACATTTTCTATTTACACCTCTAGGGGGTGACGACCCCCTTCCCGCCCCCCGGGTGCCTCCCCCCCCCCCAGAGCACGATACCATCAATCACCCGGCGGTGACTCAGAGATGATATCACGCGCACTGATCCCGCAGGCCAGGAGCTGAGCCTCAACCCCCTCCCCAGCAAATACTAACCCCAGTGGAAATAAGTCACTTCGTTCTGACTTTCTTGGGTTACCCTGGGTGGCTAACACTCCCTACCCTGGGTTATCCTGGGTGGCTAACACTCCCTACCCTGGGTTATCCTGGGTGGCTAACACTCCCTACCCTGGGTTATCCTGGGTGGCTAACACTCCCTACCCTGGGTTATCCTGGGTGGCTAACATTCCCTACCCTGGGTTATCCTGGGTGGCTAACATTCCCTACCCGGGGTTATCCTGGGTGGCTAACACTCCCTACCCTGGGTTATCCTGGGTGGCTAACACTCCCTACCCTGGGTTATCCTGGGTGGCTAACACTCCCTACCCTGGGTTATCCTGGGTGGCTAACACTCCCTACCCTGGGTTATCCTGGGTGGCTAACACTCCCTACCCTGGGTTATCCTGGGTGGCTAACACTCCCTACCCTGGGTTATCCTGGGTGGCTAACACTCCCTACCCTGGGTTATCCTGGGTGGCTAACACCCCCTACCCTGGGTTATCCTGGGTGGCTAACACTCCCTACCCTGGGTTATCCTGGGTGGTTAACATTCCCTACCCTGGGTTATCCTGGGTGGCTAACACTCCCTACCCTGGGTTATCCTGGGTGGCTAACACTCCCTACCCTGGGTTATCCTGGGTGGCTAACACCCCCTACCCTGGGTTATCCTGGGTGGCTAACACCCCCTACCCTGGGTTATCCTGGGTGGCTAACACTCCCTACCCTGGGTTATCCTGGGTGGCTAACATTCCCTACCCTGGGTTATCCTTGGTGGGTAACACTCCCTACCCTGGGTTATCCTGGGTGGCTAAAACTCTCTCCCCCAGTTTATCCTGGGTGGCTAACACTCCTTACCCTTAGTCATCCTGCATGGCAAACATTCCCTACCCTGGGTTATCTTGTGTAGCTAACCCCCCCTACCCCTGGGTGGCTAACACTTCCTACCCTGGGTTATCCTGGGTGGCTAACACTCCCTACCCTGGGTTATCCTGGGTGGTTAACACCCCCTACCCTGGGTTATCCTGGGTGGCTAACACTCCCTACCCTGGGTTATCCTGGGTGGCTAACACTCCCTACCCTGGGTTATCCTGGGTGGCTAACACTCCCTACCCTGGGTTATCCTGGGTGGCTAACACTCCCTACCCTGGGTTATCCTGGGTGGCTAACACTCCCTACCCTGGGTTATCCTGGGTGGCTAACACTCCCTACCCTGGGTTATCCTGGGTGGCTAACACTCCCTACCCTGGGTTATCCTGGGTGGCTAACACTCCCTACCCTGGGTTATCCTGGGTGGTTAACATTCCCTACCCTGGGTTATCCTGGGTGGCTAACACTCCCTACCCTGGGTTATCCTGGGTGGCTAACACTCCCTACCCTGGGTTATCCTGGGTGGTTAACATTCCCTACCCTGGGTTATCCTGGGTGGCTAACACTCCCTACCCTGGGTTATCCTGGGTGGCTAACACTTCCTACCCTGGGTTATCCTGGGTGGCTAAAACTCCCTACCCCGGGTTATCCTGGGTGGCTAACACTCCCTACCCTGGGTTATCCTGGGTGGCTAACACTCCCTACCCTGGGTTATCCTGGGTGGCTAACACTCCCTACCCTGGGTTATCCTGGGTGGCTAACACTCCCTACCCTGGGTTATCCTGGGTGGCTAACACTCCCTACCCTGGGTTATCCTGGGTGGCTAACACCCCCTACCCTGGGTTATCCTGGGTGGCTAACACTCCCTACCCTGGGTTATCCTGGGTGGTTAACATTCCCTACCCTGGGTTATCCTGGGTGGCTAACACTCCCTACCCTGGGTTATCCTGGGTGGCTAACACTTCCTACCCTGGGTTATCCTGGGTGGCTAACACTCCCTACCCTGGGTTATCCTGGGTGGTTAACACCCCCTACCCTGGGTTATCCTGGGTGGCTAAGACTTTCTGCCCTGGATTATCCTGGGTGGCTAAGACTTCCTACTCTGGGTTATCTTGGGTGGTTGAGACTTCCTACCCTGGGTTATCCTGGGTGACTAACACTCCGTACCCTGCGTTATCCTTGGTGACTAACACTCCCTTCCCTGGGTTATCCTGGGTGGCTAACACTTCCTACCCTGGGTTATCCTGGGTGGCTAACACTCCCTACCCTGGGTTATCCTGGGTGGCTAACACTCCCTACCCTGGGTTATCCTGGGTGGTTAACATTCCCTACCCTGGGTTATCCTGGGTGGCTAACACTCCCTACCCTGGGTTATCCTGGGTGGCTAACACTCCCTACCCTGGGTTATCCTGGGTGGTTAACATTCCCTACCCTGGGTTATCCTGGGTGGCTAACACTCCCTACCCTGGGTTATCCTGGGTGGTTAACATTCCCTACCCTGGGTTATCCTGGGTGGCTAACACTCCCTACCCTGGGTTATCCTGGGTGGCTAACACTTCCTACCCTGGGTTATCTTGGGTGGCTAAAACTCCCTACCCCGGGTTATCCTGGGTGGCTAACACTCCCTACCCTGGGTTATCCTGGGTGGCTAACACTCCCTACCCTGGGTTATCCTGGGTGGCTAACACTCCCTACCCTGGGTTATCCTGGGTGGCTAACACTCACTATCCCGGGTTATCCTGGGTGGCTAACACTCACTACCCTGGGTTATACTGGGTGGCTAACACTCCCTACCCTGGGTTATCCTGGGTGGCTAACACTCCCTACCCTGGGTTATCCTGGGTGGCTAACACTCCCTACCCTGGGTTATCCTGGGTGGCTAACACTCCCTACCCTGGGTTATCCTGGGTGGCTAACACTCCCTACCCTGGGTTATCCTGGGTGGCTAACACTCCCTATCCTGGGTTATCCTGGGTGGCTAACACTCCCTACCCTGGGTTATCCTGGGTGGCTAACACTCCCTACCCTGGGTTATCCTGGGTGGCTAACACTCCCTACCCTGGGTGGCTAACACTCCCTACCCTGGGTTATCCTGGGTGGCTAACACTCCCTACCCTGGGTGGCTAACACTCCCTACCCTGGGTTATCCTGGGTGGCTAACACTCCCTACCTTGGGTTATCCTGGGTGGCTAACACTCCCTACCCTGGATTATCCTGGGTGGCTAACACTCCCTACCCTGGATTATCCTGGGTGGCTAACACTCCCTACCCTGGGTTACCCTGGGTGGCTAACACTCCCTACCCTGGGTTATCCTGGGTGGCTAACACTCCCTACCCTGGGTTATCCTGGGTGGCTAACACTCCCTACCCTGGGTTATCCTGGGTGGCTAACCCTCCCTGCCCTGGGTTATCCTGGGTGGCTAACACTCCCTACCCTGGGTTATCCTGGGTGGCTGACCCTCCCTACCCTGGGTAACCCTGGGTGGCTATCCCTCCATACCCTGGGTGGCTAACACTCCCTACCCTGGGTTACCCTGGGTGACTAACGCTCCCTACCATGGGTTACCCTGGGTGGCTAACACTCCCTACCCTGGGTTATCCTGGGTGACTGACATTCCCTACCCTGGGTTACCCTGGGTGGCTATCCCTCCCTACCCTGGGTTACCCTGAGTGGCTAATACTCCCTACCCTGGGTTACCCTGGGTGGCTAACACTCCCTACCCTGGGTTACCCTGGGTGGCTAACCTTCCCTACTCTGGGTTATCCTGGGTGGCTAACACTCCCTACCCTGGGTTACCCTGGGTGGCTAACCCTCCCTACCCTGGGTTATCCTGGGTGACTAACACTCCCTACCCTGGGTTACCCTGGGTGGCTAACACTCCCTACCCTGGGTTATCCTGGGTGACTAACACTCCCTACCCTGGGTGGCTAACACTCCCTACCCTGGGTTATCCTGGGTGGCTAACACTCCCTACCCTGGGTGGCTAACACTCCCTACCCTGGGTTATCCTGGGTGGCTAACACTCCATACCCTGGGTTATCCTGGGTGGCTAACACTCCATACCCTGGGTTACCCTGGGTGGCTAACACTCCATACCCTGGGTTACCCTGGGTGGCTAACACTCCCTACCCTGGGTTCTCTGGGTGGCTAACATTCCCTACACTGGGTTATCCTGGGTGGCTAACACTCCCTACCCTGGGTGTCACACTCCCTACCCTAGGTGGCTAACACTCCCTACCATGGGTTATCCAGGGTGGCTAACACTCCCTACCATGGGTTATCCAGGGTGGCTAACCCTCCCTACCCTGGGTGGCTAATCCTCCCTACCCTGGGTGGCTAACCCTCCCTACCCTGGGTTACCCTGGGTGGCTAACCTTCCCTACCTTGGGTTACCCTGGGTGGCTAACGCTCCCTACCCTGGGTGGCTAACCTTCCCTACCTTGGGTTATCCTGGGTGGCTAACGCTCCCTACCCTGGGTTGCCCTGGGAGGCTATCCCTCCCTACCCTGGGTGACAACACTCCCTACCCTGGGTGGCTAACACTCCCTACCCTGGGTTACCCTGGGTGGCTATCCCTCCCTATCCTGGGTGGCTAACCCTCCCTATCCTGGGTGGCTAACACTCCCTACCCTGGGTTATCCTGGGTGGCTAACACTCCATACCCTGGGTTATCCTGGGTGGCTAACACTCCCTACCCTGGGTTATCCTAGGTGGCTAACCCTCCGGGGTTAAAAATCCTAAGTAAAGAGTACATGACCATGTACTTTTTACCCAAGTACATGTTTGTGATTTGATAGAGGCCACTGTATGGGCGAAACGTTGTCAATAAAGGATGGCACTGTACTGCATCTGTGTTGATTTTCCCTTGTCCTGTACTCCCTGGAATGCAGGCGAATAAGATACACAATAATCTACACCTGTAAAATCCTAGACAGACTCGTCCTAAAATCTGTACACAGAATCACTCCCTACGAAAGCAAGGTCAGTAGACAGTGCCAAATATCACCAATGAACAGCTGGGGCGCCACGAGTACACTGAGAGACAACACAATAAGTGTCAGGGGACCAAGACTGTTCGACTACCTCCCAGCATACTTAAGGGGGATTACCAATAGAATCCTGGTTGTCTTCAAGACCCCTGGTTGTCTTCAAGACCCCTGTTTGTCTTCAAGACCCCTGGCTGCCTTCAAGACCCCTGGTTGTCTTCAAGACCCCTGGCTGCCTTCAAGACCCCTGGTTGTCTTCAAGACCCCCTGGCTGCCTTCAAGATCTCTGGCTGCCTTCAAGACCCCTGGTTGGGTTGTCTTCAAGACCCCTGGTTGTCTTCAAGACCCCTGACTGCCTTCAAGACCCCTGACTGCCTTCAAGACCCCTGGCTGCCTTCAAGACCCCTGGTTGTCTTCCAGACCCCTGGCTGCCTTCAAGGCCCCTAGTTGTCTTCAAGACCCCTTTGTTGTCTTCAAGACCCCTGGTTGTCTCCAAGATCCCTGGTTGTCTCCAAGACCCCTGGCTGCCTTCAAGACCCCTGGCTGTCTTCAAGACCCCTGGTTGTCTCCAAGACCCCTGGCTGTCTTCAAGACCCCTGGTTGTCTTCAAGATCCCTGGCTGTCTTCAAGACCCCTGGCTGTCTTCAAGACCCCTGGTTGTCTTCAAGACCCCTGGTTGTCTTCAAGACCCCTGCTTGTTTTCAAGACCCCCTGGCTGCCTTCAAAACCTCTGACTGCCTTCAAGACCCCTGGTTGTCAAGACCCCTGGCTGCCTTCAAGACCCCTGGTTGTCTTCAAGATCCCTGGTTGTCTTCAAGACTCCCTGGCTGCCTTCAAGACCCCCTGGATGCCTTCAAGACCCCTGGCTGCCTTCAAGACCCCCGGTTGTCTTCAAGACCCCCGGTTGTCTTCAAGACCCTTAGCTGCCTTCAAGACCCCTGGTTGTCTCCAAGACCCCTGGCTGTCTTCAAGACCCCTGGTTGTCTTCAAGATCCCTGGTTGTCTTCAAGACCCCTGGCTGTCTTCAAGACCCCTGGCTGTCTTCAAGACCCCTGGCTGCCTTGAAGACCCCTGGTTGTCTTCAAGACCCCCTGGCTGCCTTCAAGATCTCTAGCTGCCTTCAAAACCCCTGGTTGTCTTCAAGACCCCTGACTGCCTTCAAGACCCCTGACTGCCTTCAAGACCCCTGGCTGTCTTCAAGACCCCTGGTTGTCTCCAAGACCCCTGGCTGTCTTCAATACCCCTGGCTGCCTTCAAGACCCCTGGCTGTCTTCAAGACCCCTGGCTGCCTTCATGACCCCTGGCTGTCTTCAAGACCCCTGGTTGTCTTCAAGACCCCTGGCTGTCTTCAAGACCCTTGGTTGTCTTCAAGATCCCTGGCTGTCTTCAAGACCCCTGGCTGTCTTCAAGACCCCTGGTTGTCTTCAAGATCCCTGGCTGTCTTCAAGACCCCTGGCTGTCTTCAAGACCCCTGGTTGTCTTCAAAATCCCTGGCTGTCTTCAAGACCCGTGGCTGTCTTCAAGACCCCCTGGTTGTCTTCAAGAAGGCGCTGGACAGGCACCTAAAATCAGTACCTGATCAGCGGGGTTGTCGTTCATACGTTGGTTTACGTGCGGCCAGCAGTAACAGCCTGGTTGATCAGACCCTGATCCACCACGAGACCTGGTCACAGACCGGGCCGCGGGGGCGTTGACCCCCGAAACTCTCTCCAGGTAGGCCGGTGAGGGAATTTTGATCCAAGGAACTAAAACTGCCATTCCATTAATCGAATCTGATTGCCTTCCGGAAGGTATAATAATAATAATAATAATAATAATAATAATAATAATAATAATAATAATACAAATAATAATTATATCTTAATAGTAATATAATAGTGACAATTATACTACTACTACTACTAATAATAATAATAATTACTACTAATAATATAATAATTACTACAACTACCACTAATAATAATAATTACTACTAATAATGTAATTACTACTACTATCACTAATAATAATAATTAGTAATATAATTACTACTACTACCACTAATAATAATAATTACTAATATAATTACTACTACCACTAATAATAATTACTACCACTAATAATAATAATAATTACTAATATAATAATTACTAATACTACCATTAATAATAATTACTACTAATAATAATTACTACCACTACCACTAATAATAATTACTAATATAATAATTACTACTACTACCACTAATAATAATAATTACTACTAATAATAATAACAACAATAATAATGTAAACTTTGACTTAGGTGAGAAATTATATTAGGGTTAACTTTTCCCGGGAAAAAAAAGCGCGGGAGTGAGCGCGCGTTCTATTGATTGTCGCTGACTGGACTACGGCTAGAAAAGTACACTTCAACCTCACCTCCCTTGGCCAGCAACCCACTTCACCGACACAACCCCTGCGGATCGACAGGTGGGGAACCCCGAACACCCCCTGGCGGCGTCCCTGCGCGCGCAGGGAACGGCAGACAGCGTAAATGAGGTTTAAAGGGCGAGGGGGGAGGGGGGTTGTAGGTAACGGTAAGCGGAAGCCAGAGCCAGGTGGAGGGGTCGAGACGGCGGGTGAGTCATACGACCTCGCAGACTGGTGGAATCCCTTACAGGGTGGTGCGGAAACCTCCTACCCAAGGTACACACCCCCTTACAACCCCCCCCACACACTTTCCACCCCCACATCCCCCCCACCTCTCACTGAAGCCTCCCAATACACACGTAACACCGTTATAACCCCCCGGTAACAGCTTGTGACGCCGTGACGCAATGTTACTTCCCACAGGAGTGGTTCTTTCTGTGATACTCTGTGATCACGTGTTACACCGTGGTGTTGCGCACGGTAATCTCGCTCTTGTGTATTTATGGTTGTAAGGGCGAAAAGAGCTATTCTTATTTTGATGCATTTTGTTGTTGACGTTAAGAACAATAGATTGTAGTAGGCCTAATGATTCATGCTTGACAGGCCTACTAGCCCATGCTTGGCAGGTGCTACCTACACTGTAGTAGGCCTATTGGTTCATGCTTGGCAGGTGCCACACTAGGCCTACTAGTCCATGTCTGGCAAGTGCTACCTACCCTGTAGTAGGCCTATTGGTTCATGCTTGGCAGGTGCTACCTACACTGTAGTAGGCCTATTGGTTCATGCTTGGCAGGTGCTATCTACACGGTAGTAGGCCTATTGGTTCATGCTTGGCAGGTGCTACCTACACTGTAGTAGGCCTATTGGTTCATGCTTGGCAGGTGCTACCTACACTGTAGTAGGCCTATTGGTTCATGCTTGGCAGGTGCTACCTACACTGTAGTAGGCCTATTGGTTCATGCTTGGCAGGTGCCACACTCTAGGCCTACTAGTCCATGTCTGGCAAGTGCTACCTACCCTGTAGTAGGCCTATTGGTTCATGCTTGGCAGGTGCTACCTACACTGTAGTAGGCCTATTGGTTCATGCTTGGCAGGTGCCACACTCTAGGCCTACTAGTCCATGTCTGGCAAGTGCTACCTACCCTGTAGTAGGCCTACTGATCCAACTCACCCACTTATGCACCTGTTCAACCTATTTTTAAAGGTCCCCACATACATACAGTCAGTACCTGACCAGCCGGGCTGTGGTTCCTACGTTGGTTTACGTGCGGCCAGCAGTAACAACCTGATTGATCAGGTCCTGATCCACCACCAGGCCTGGTCATGGACCAGGCCGCGGGGCGCTGACCCCCGGAGCACCCTCCAGGTATACTTCAGGAATACTCTCCAGGTATATCCTTCAGGTATACTCCAGGAATATAATCCAGGTATACTCCAGGTATTTAATTTAGGTACAGGTACATCTAGGTACAATTATCGTACGTAGTGTACATAAACCAGAGATAGACATACCCAGTATGACAGAACATAAGGAGAAACACTGAATTAGGCCTACTGGCCCATACTAGGCAGGTTTTCCTTAAACCCAAACCCACTGGCACAGAGAAAGGTACACAAACACACGGTGGTCTTCCTAGCTAGGTACTCACCAGGTGAGTAATATACCTGACAACACTCTTGTGATAAGATAATTAGTGGGATATACTGTAATACCTCAGCAGGTGTAAGGTAACTAACACCCAGGTACCTACTTACTGATAGGTGAACAGTGACAGCAGGCGTAAGGTGGCTAACACCCAGGTACCTACTTACTGCTAGGTGAACAAAAACAGCAGGTGTAAGGTGACTAACACCCAGATACTAGCCAGATACTACTAGTGTTCAGTGGTCAGTCGTCACGTGAGGTCACAGACCCTGAGCTGCTTTGGGGATTAGCGTGGACGGTTACAAAGCATGGCTTGCTTCTGCAGTGTTTTAAAAACTGAGTTTGGAGAGTTGAAGGAGGAGGTCTTGCTTCTCCAGGAGGAGATTAGGAGGCTGAAGGTCCACCTCAATGGGCCTGGGAGAGAGTGTGAGGTGGTTGGAGATGTGGGGAATGAGGCTTCTAGCAGTGAGGTGCAGTCTGTCTCTCACTGTGAGGAGGCTGTAGGTGGGGAGGTAGCAACGGGTACCAGCAGTGAGGTGCAGCCCAGCACCTGCTACAAGTGGCGAGTTGTTCACAGTAATGGGAGGCGCATCAGAGTAAGGAAAGTTAAGAGTGAAGATCTGAAGGTAGGAAATCGCTTCTCTGTTCTCCAGGATGAATGTACTTCAGTGGCCAGTGAAGGTAAGGGTACTACTGCCCCTGCTAATGAAGGTAAGCGCATTCTTGTGGTTGGTGACTCTCAGGTAAGATATGTTGACCGTGCTTTTTGTAATAGGAATAAGAAGATGAGAGATAGAGTGTGCTTCCCTGGAGCTGGTGTTGGGGACATTGTCAACAGACTGGATAATATCATGTCAGGTAATGGGAACAAGCCCATTATCTGTCTCAGTGCTGGTGGAAATGATATTGGGAAGGGTAGGAGAGAAGAGCTGCTAGATAAGTACAGGTCAGCTATAGATTTCATTAAGTCTAAGGGAGGGATCCCAATCATATGTAGCATCTTGCCTAGAAGGGGAGTAGGAAATGAATGGTTGTCTAGGGCAATTGGTGTAAATTGCTGGCTAGACAGATACTGCAAGGAACTTGCAATCCCATTCATTGACAACTGGAACAACTTTTATGGCAAACATGATATGTATGCAAGGGATGGGGTTCATCTCTCTGGGGCAGGGGTGGTAGCACTTGCAGACTCGATTGAGAAGGCCATTGGTGAAATGCCTATGATTTTAAACTGATGGAAGATAGAGGTATGGGTGTGTGTGGGAAACAAGCAGGTTGCAACACTAGGGTTGGAAACAGTAAATGTATAAAAGGCATTCAGCATGAAGTTATAAATAAAGACAATAGAACAGGTCAGAAAACAAAGGGGGACAGCAGAGGGCAGCAAGGGACTAGCTCCCTTAAGGTTTACTATACTAATAGCAGGAGTGTTAGAAATAAGATAGATGAGCTAAGATTAATTGCAAGTGCAGGAAACATAGATATTATTGCTATAACAGAGACCTGGCTCAATCTGAAAGATAGAGAGATGCCATCTGAATGTCACATACAAGGCTATAAATTATTCCACACTGACAGGGTCAACAGGAAAGGTGGTGGAGTAGCGATGTATGTCAGAGACAATTTAAATTGTTGTGTTAGACAAGATATTAAATTAGAAGCGTCAGCCACTGAATCTGTTTGGTTACAGCTTCTCGAGGGCCGAGAAAAACTAATTTTGGGTGTGATTTACAGGGCCCCAAATCTTGATAGGGAGTGCAGTAAACTTCTATGGGACGAAATTCGTAAGGCATCTACATACGAAAATGTTGTGCTAATGGGAGATTTCAACTATAGACAGATTGACTGGAGCAATTTGACAGGAAATTTAGAGTCGGGTGACTTTCTTGATACGATCCAGGATTGTTTTTTAAAACAGTTTGTGACAGAGCCAACTAGGGGAAATAACCTCCTTGACTTGGTTCTTGCCAGTAGGGAAACACTAATTAATAATCTTGAGGTTAATGATGAGCTTGGGGAGAGTGATCACAAATCACTCAGTTTTAACATATCATGGAATTCCCCTAATAATGGCAATCAAGTCTCCGTCCCTGACTTTCGCTTGGCTGATTTCATAGGACTGAAAAATTACTTAGGTGGGCTGAACTGGAATGACCTGACTAGGGGTCAGGTAGGTGGTGATGGTTGCCGATATGATGCTTTCCAGGGCATAGTTCTAGCTGCTCAGTCAAATTATGTTCCAAATAGGGAAATCAGATCAAACAAAAATGATCCTAAATGGATGAACAATAGATTAAAATATCTGATTGGTCAAAAGAGAGGCATATATAGGCAAATCAAAAGAGGAGAGGGGCAATTAAGAAATCGATATATTCAGTTAAAGAGAGAAATAAAAAAGGGAATTAGAAAAGCAAAAAGAGATTATGAGGTTAAAGTTGCAAGAGAATCGAAGACTAACCCAAAAGGATTCTTTCAGGTATACAGAAGTAAGATCAGGGACAAGATAGGCCCACTCAAAAGTTCCTCGGGTCAGCTCACTGACAGTGATAAGGAAATGTGTAGAATTTTTAACACATACTTCCTCTCAGTTTTTACACAGGAGGATACCAGTGATATTCCAGTAATGATAAATTATGTAGAACAGGACGATAATAAACTGTGCACTATTAGGGTCACAAGTGACATGGTCCTTAGGCAAATAGATAAATTAAAACCTAACAAATCCCCAGGCCCTGATGAACTGTATGCAAGGGTTCTAAAGGAATGTAAAGAGGAGCTTAGCACACCTTTGGCTAATCTTTTCAACATATCACTACAAACTGGCATGGTGCCAGATAAGTGGAAAATGGCAAATGTGATACCTATTTTCAAAACAGGTGACAGGTCCTTAGCTTCGAACTATAGACCAATAAGCCTAACCTCCATAGTGGGAAAATTTATGGAATCAATAATTGCCGAGGCAGTTCGTAGCCACCTTGAAAAGCATAAATTAATCAACGAATCTCAGCATGGTTTTACAAAGGGACGTTCCTGCCTTACGAATTTATTAACTTTTTTCACTAAGGTATTTGAGGAGGTAGATCATGGTAACGAATATGATATTGTGTATATGGACTTCAGTAAGGCTTTTGACAGGGTCCCACATCAGAGACTATTGAGGAAAATTAAAGCACATGGAATAGGAGGAGAAATTTTTTCCTGGATAGAGGCATGGTTGACAAATAGGCAGCAGAGAGTTTGCATAAATGGGGAGAAATCAGAGTGGGGAAGCGTCACGAGCGGTGTTCCACAGGGGTCAGTGTTGGGCCCCCTGCTGTTCACAATCTACATAAACGACATAGATGAGGGCATAAAGAGCGACATCGGCAAGTTTGCCGATGACACCAAAATAGGCCGTCGAATTCATTCTGACGAGGACATTCGAGCACTCCAGGAAGATTTGAATAGACTGATGCAGTGGTCGGAGAAGTGGCAGATGCAGTTTAATATAGACAAATGCAAAGTTCTAAATGTTGGACAGGACAATAACCATGCCACATATAAACTAAATAATGTAGATCTTAATATTACGGATTGCGAAAAAGATTTAGGAGTTCTGGTTAGCAGTAATCTGAAACCAAGACAACAGTGCATAAGTGTTCGCAATAAAGCTAATAGAATCCTTGGCTTCATATCAAGAAGCATAAATAATAGGAGTCCTCAGGTTGTTCTTCAACTCTATACATCCTTGGTTAGGCCTCATTTAGATTATGCTGCACAGTTTTGGTCACCGTATTACAGAATGGATATAAATTCTCTGGAAAATGTACAAAGGAGGATGACAAAGATGATCCCATGTATCAGAAACCTTCCCTATGAGGATAGACTAAGGGCCCTGAAACTGCACTCTCTAGAAAGACGTAGAATTAGGGGGGATATGATTGAGGTTTATAAGTGGAAGACAGGAATAAATAAAGGGGATGTAAATAGTGTGCTGATAATATCTAGCCTAGACAGGACTCGCAGCAATGGTTTTAAGTTGGAAAAATTCAGATTCAGGAGGGATATAGGAAAGTACTGGTTTGGTAATAGAGTTGTGGATGAGTGGAACAAACTCCCAAGTACCGTTATAGAGGCCAGAACGTTGTGTAGCTTTAAAAATAGGTTGGATAAATACATGAGTAGATGTGGGTGGGTGTGAGTTGGACCTGATAGCTTGTGCTAACGGGTCGGTTGCCGTGTTCCTCCCTTGAGTCAATGTGACCTGACCTGACTAGGTTGGGTGCATTGGCTTAAGCCGGTAGGGACTTGGACCTGCCTCGCATGGGCCGGTAGGCCTTCTGCAGTGTTCCTTCGTTCTTATGTTCTTATGTTCTTATTAGTGTGACGTGGACCTGACTAGCTTGGGCCAGTAGGCCTTCTGCAGTGCTCCTGCTTTCGTGAGGGAGGTAGGGAAGACAACGGACATTCATAGACCACAATATACTCGGTTATGACATTAAAAGTCCTATAAGAACATAAGAACGAAGGAACACTGCAGAAGGCCTACTGGCCCATGCGAGGCAGGTCCAAGTCTCCTACCGGCTTAAGCCAATGCACCCAACCTAGTCAGGTCAGGTCACATTGACTTAAGGGAGGAACACGGCAACCGACCTGGTAGCACAAGCTATCAGGTCTAACTCACACCCACCCACATCCACTCATGTATTTATCCAACCTATTTTTAAAGCTACACAACGTTCTGGCCTCTATAACGGTACTTGGGAGTTTGTTCCACTCATCCACAACTCTATTACCAAACCAGTACTTTCCTATATCCTTCCTGAATCTGAATTTTTCCAACTTAAAACCACTGCTGCGAGTCCTGTCTAGGCTAGATATTTTCAGCACACTATTTACATCCCCTTTATTTATTCCTGTCTTCCATTTATACACCTCAGTCATACCCCCCCCCTAATTCTACGTCTTTCTAGAGAGTGCAGTTTCAGGGCCCTTAGTCTATCCTCATAGGGAAGGTTTCTGATACATGGGATCAACTTTGTCATCCTCCTTTGTACATTTTCCAGAGAATTTATATCCATTCTGTAATACGGTGACCAAAACTGTGCAGCATAATCTAAATGAGGCCTAACCAAGGATGTATAGAGTTGAAGAACAACCTGAGGACTCCTATTATTTATGCTTCTTGATATGAAGCCAAGGATTCTATTAGCTTTATTGCGAACACTTATGCACTGTTGTCTTGGTTTCAGATTACTGCTAACCAGAACTCCTAAATCTTTTTCGCAATCCGTAATATTAAGATCTACATTATTTAGTTTATATGTGGCATGGTTATTGTCCTGTCCAACATTTAGAACTTTGCATTTGTCTATATTAAACTGCATCTGCCACTTCTCCGACCACTGCATCAGTCTATTCAAATCTTCCTGGAGTGCTCTAATGTCCTCGTCAGAATGAATTCGACGGCCTATTTTGGTGTCATCGGCAAACTTGCCGATGTCGCTCTTTATGCCCTCATCTATGTCGTTTATGTAGATTGTGAACAGCAGGGGGCCCAACACTGACCCCTGTGGAACACCGCTCGTGACACTTCCCCACTCTGATTTCTCCCCATTTATGCAAACTCTCGGCTGCCTATTTGTCAACCATGCCTCTATCCAGGAAAAAATTTCTCCTCCTATTCCATGTACTTTAATTTTCCTCAATAGTCTCTGATGTGGGACCCTGTCAAAAGCCTTACTGAAGTCCATATACACAATATCATATTCATTACCATGATCTACCTCCTCAAATACCTTAGTGAAAAAAAGTTAATAAATTCGTAAGGCAGGAACGCCCCTTTGTAAAACCATGCTGAGATTCGTTGATTAATTTATGCTTTTCAAGGTGGCTACGAACTGCCTCGGCAATTATTGATTCCATAAATTTTCCCACTATGGAGGTTAGGCTTATTGGTCTATAGTTCGAAGCTAAGGACCTGTCACCTGTTTTGAAAATAGGTATCACATTTGCCATTTTCCACTTATCTGGCACCATGCCAGTTTGTAGTGATATGTTGAAAAGATTAGCCAAAGGTGTGCTAAGCTCCTCTTTACATTCCTTTAGAACCCTTGCATACAGTTCATGATGGTAGCAGTCCTTAAAGTCCTTGATGGTAGCAGTCCTTAAAGTCCTTGATGGTAGCAGTCCTTAAAGTCCTTGATGGTAGCAGTCCTTAAAGTCCTTGATGGTAGCAGTCCAAAGTCCTTGATGGTAGCAGTCCTTAAAGTCCTTGATGGTAGCAGTCCTTAAAGTCCTTGATGGTAGCAGTCATTAAAGTCCTTGATGGTAGCAGTCATTAAAGTCCTTGATGGTAGCAGTCATTAAAGTCCTTGATGTTAGCAGTCCTTAAAGTCCTTGATGTTAGCAGTCCTTAGCTTCAGAAGTCCTTAAGTTTAACTCACATTAAATAACGCAACAGAACTTTCCAGTTATCCTGAGTCATTAAAACGTCAATCGAAGTTATAATCACTTAATAACTGCTATCATCTCCGGCATATATCATTAACTACTATCACTAATAATTTACTGTTATCGTGACTAATTTGCTATCAATACTGATAACATTACAGACACTGTCCCTGACTCGTGTGGCAGACGATGAACTAAAAGCAATCGTAAATTTTGAAGAAAGGGTAAATATCTCCGCTATTTAGGCCCAGAAAATGGGTTAGCCTCATTTATTTCTATAAGTACATGTACAAGGTATACAGACCATAGCTAACATCAATGACATGCTACTATATAGAAAGTCCCTTGTTATGTTGAGCATTTCCCGTAAATTATGTCAGTTTTGTCCCAGGATGTGACCCACACCAGTCCACTAACACCCAGGTACCTATTTTACTGCTAGGTGAACAGTGTCAGCGGGTGTAAGGTGACTAATACCCAGGTACCTACTTACTACTAGGTGAACAGTGACAGCAGGAGTAAGGTGACTATTACCCAGGTACCTACTTACTGCTAAGTGAAGTGACAGCAGGTGTAAGGTGACTAATACCCAGGTACCTACTTACTGCTATGTGAACAGTGACAGCAGATATAAGGTGACTAATACCCAAATACCTAATTACTGCTATGTGAACAGTGACAGCAGATATAAGGTGACTAATACCCAAGTACCTAATTACTGTTGTGTGAACAGTGACAGCAGATATAAGGTGACTAATACCCAAATACCTAATTACTGCTATGTGAACAGTGACAGCAGATATAAGGTGACTAATACCCAAGTACCTAATTACTGCTAGGCGAACCTTAGTAAATTTATTTAGGTACAAGTACACCTAAGTACAATCATCATACATACTAACATATTCCTAACAATTCGCAAACAGGCGCGAATATTTACAAACACTATCAATCCACAGCAGGATTCGAACCTGCACACCCGGCGTCAGAGTACACAGTGCTTTATCCACACAGCCAGATTCCAACAGGTTCGAATCCTGCTGTGGGATAACCTGGGATAACCCCCTACAATGTCAGACAAAATGACTTAATTCCATTTATCCACAAACTTAGCATATACAGAGTGATGTAAGATGCAAAATAACCACAGGGGAAGTTGAATGACAGCTCCAGGCCCCTCGTGTTGCAATCACACATCAACAAACAGGCGCTTGCAATGTTGCAGAAATGAGACCTTTCCCTGAACGAATCTATCTGGACCTACTATTTGTGCAACGTTGCAAGTGCATGATGTGTTGATTGCAACACGAGGGACCTGGAGCTGTCATCCAACTCCCCCAGAGAGCGATGTTTACGCATGCGCCTCACGAAATAAACACTAAGCCAAGATAGGGAGTTACCACGTAGGGAGTCACCCTCTCCTCCCAACACTCCCATTGGACTTTTCGCCACACAGTGACTTCATCGGTCCAATACAAAAGGAATGGTTGACTATCAGAAGGAGCTGAGGTAATCAGTCCCTCAGCCTGGACTCAATGTAATCAGTCCATCAATCTTGGACTGATGGACTCCAGGCTCAGGGACTGATTACATCAAGTTCCTGATCTTCAACCGTTCCTCTTTACAGGACTGATGAAGTTATTTATCTACGCTATTGTCATAATAATTATAACATAATTTTTAAAGTGGTGAGCCAGTGGAAGGTCTTGTTCAGGTGACCAAAAGCTCCAGATGTGGGTCATCATATGACTAAGATCCGCGTCAGAAAACACTTATCTTGTTTCCTGACAAATCTTACCTAACGTAACCTGACCTGACTTAACCTAACCTAACCTAACCAAACGTAACGTAACGTAACCTGACCTGACTTAACCTAACCTAACCAAACGTAACGTAACGTAACCTGACCTGACTTAACCTAACCTAACCAAACGTAACGTAACGTAACCTGACCTGACTTAACCTAACCTAACCAAACGTAACGTAACGTAACCTGACCTGACTTAACCTAACCTAACCAAACGTAACGTAACGTAACCTGACCTAATCTAACCAAACCTGCCCAAACCTTACTTAACCTAACCTACCCTAACCTTACTTAACCTACCCTAACCTTACTTAACCTAACCTACCCTAACCTTACTTAACCTACCCTAACCTTACTAAACCTACCCTAACCTTACTTAACCCAACCTAATCTAACCAAACCTAACCTAACCTTACTTAACCTAACCTTACTTAACCTACCCTAACCTTATTTAACCTAACCTAACCTTACTTAACCTAACCTAACCTTACTTAACCTAACCTAACCTTACTTAACCTAACCTACCCTAACCTTACTTAACCTACCCTAACCTTACTAAACCTACCCTAACCTTACTTAACCCAACCTAATCTAACCAAACCTAACCTAACCTTACTTAACCTAACCTAACCTTACTTAACCTACCCTAACCTTATTTAACCTAACCTAACCTTACTTAACCTAACCTAACCTTACTTAACCTAACCTAACCTTACTTAACCTAACCTAACCTAACCTTACTTAACCTACCCTAACCTTACTTAACCTAACCTAACCTTACTTAACCTAACCTAACCTAACCTAACCTTACTTAACCTACCCTAACCTTACTTAACCTACCCTAACCTTACTTAACCTACCCTAACCTTACTTAACCTAACCTAACCTTACTTAACCTAACCTAAGCTTACTTAACCTACCCTAACCTTACTTAACCTACCCTAAGCTTACTTAACCTACCCTAACCTAACCTTACTTAACCTACCCTAACCTTACTTAACCTAACCTAACCTTACTTAACCTACCCTAACCTTACTTAACCTAACCTAACCTTACTTAACCTACCCTAACCTTACTTAACCTAACCTAGCCTTACTTAACCTACCCTAACCTTACTTAACCTAACCTAAATGCTATAACTGCTTGGAATGCCCACCTATGTTATATGTCAAGATATCTTATCAGTGACACTAAGACAGCAGACACATTAAGTAACTATCTTAAATTTGCCTGCACCATTTAAGACAACTATAGATATAAATCCACATGTATTCCTGTCAACCCTTCTGAGGCCTAGTTCGTAGGCCTATTGTGTATCGAATAGAAATTAATCACTGACTTTTTTGGGGTTATCCTGAGGGTAATTTACACATGTCAGTATGTATAATGATTGTACTTATGTGTACATATACTTAAGTAAACTTACATATGATCTTCTGTTAACATATGGATATACAATAGGCTTATCCTAGGCCTATTGTTAGGTTAGGTTAGGTTAGATGGTTTACATAAGACTGATTCTGAGGGAGGTGTGGGGGTCAGTGTGAGAGAGGGTCAGGTATCTAGGTTTGGTCCCAGACCAGGTCTCCAGTTAGACCGAAGTCTGATCACTCAGGTTGTTGCTACTGGACAAACTAACAATTTTAAGGCGTTAAAACAGGGGAGAGACAGACAGCCAGACAGACAATGAGAAGCAAGCTTGTATACCACAAGACGGGCAGCCAGCAGCAACTTGACTCTGGCTGTAACCTTCTCCAGAACATCACTTCATCTGAGATCATTTATCTCCAGGATGACTCGAGTATGGAACACATTCCTACAGCATTATGATGTCAACGAGATAAAGTCAGTTGATCAAATGAAAATGCTGGCCCACAGATGGCCCTCAGCTGGCCCACAGATGGCCCTCAGCTGACTCACAGATGACCCTCAGCTGGCCCACAGATGGCTCCAACTACATCCTGTTCCCTACTTGTATGTCTCATAACAATAAAAATTCTTTCAAATGAGCTGATGTAGGTAACAGCTCTTAGCTTGCCAATAAAGTTAGGGATCCTTAACCTGTAAATAGCTGTCAATAAAGCTAGGGATCCTTAACCTGTAAATAGCTGTCAATAAAGCTAGGGATCCTTAACCTGTAAATAACTTGTCAATAAAGTTAGGATCCTTAACCTGTAAATAACTTGTCAATAAAGTTAGGGATCCTTAACCTGTAAATAACTTGTCAATAAAGTTAGGGATCCTTAACCTGTAAATAACTTGTCAATAAAGTTAGGATCCTTAACCTGTAAATAACTTGTCAACAAAGTTAGGATCATTAACCTGTAAATAACTTGTCAATAAAGTTAGGATCATTAACCTGTAAATAACTTGTCAATAAAGTTAGGGATCATTAACCTAACCTTGTCAAACCCTGTGTAGAGAGGGGAGGGGGAGGCTAGTTACCGGTTGTCAAAGGCACTTTTCAATAGACACGGCATGTTTTGTGTGTACTCAGTTGTGGTTGCAGGGGTCGATTCACAGCTCCTGCCCCCGCCTCTTCACTGGTCGCTACTAGGTCACTCTTCCTGCTCCATGAGCTTTATCATACCTCTTAAAGCTATGTATGGATCCTGCCTCCACTACATCGCTTCCCAAACTATTCCACTTCCTGACAACTCTGTGGCTGAAGAAATACTTCCTAACATCCCTGTGTTTCATCTGAGTCTTCAACTTCCAACTGTGTCACCTTGTTGCTGTGTCAAATCTCTGGAACATCCTGTCTTTGTCCACCTTGTCAATTCCTCTCAGTATTTTATGTCGTTATCATATCCCCCCTATCTCTCCTATCCTCCGGTGTCGTCAGGTTGATTTCTCTTAACCTCTCCTCGTAGGAGACGTATGCGTGTAGTCACCTATTTGTGGTTGCAGGGGTCGAGACACAGCTCCTGGCCCCGCCTCTTCAATGAGTGGTACTAGGTCCTCTCTCTCTCCCTGCTCCATGAGCATTATTATATCTCATCTTAAAGCTATGTATGGTTCCTGCCTCCACTCCACCCTGTGTGTGTTGTGTGTGTGTGTGTGTGTGTGTGTGTGTGTGTGTGTGTGTGTGTGTGTGTGTGTGTGTGTGTGTGTGTGTGTGTGTGTGTGTGTGTGTGTGGGGTGAGAATTCAGCCAATAGTTATTTGTGACGGAGTTTAGGGGAGGTGTTGCTGGTACGACTAAGTGGAGGGGAGCATATCCCCCCTCTTCCCCTACCCTTCTTCCCCTACCCCTCTTCCCCTACCCTTCTTCCCGTCCACTTCTTCAGAGTAACTTTACTTAGATACAAGTACATATATATATAAACACGGATACACAAATTAACGGGTGTGTAAATTATCCACCAGGTCTGTCAGTCAGTCAGTCAGCCAGTCAGTCAGTCAGTCTCCCCTGCCTACCTTCCTGCCTCCCCAGGAAGTATATTTCCAGCTTGGGGAGACAGATACAAGCAGAGGTTGGCAAGCCATAGGAACTTACCCAATATTTCTACCAGTACCGGGGATCGAACCACGGACCTCAGTGTGTGAGCTCAGTGCTTATCGACCACACGTAGGTTATTAAGTAAGTTATAAGTATGTTATAAGTATGTTAAAGTAAAGGTATACATAATTACAACTATCATACATAGTAACATGAATAAATTACAACTATCATACATAGTAACATGAATAAAATACAACTATCATACATAGTAACATGAATAAATTACAACTATCATACATAGTAACATGAATAAATTACAACTATCATACATAGTAACATGAATAAATTACAACTATCATACATAGTAACATGAATAAATTACAACTATCATACATAGTAACATGAATAAATTACAACTATCATACATAGTAACATGTATAAATTACAACTATCATACATAGTAACATGAATAAATTACAACTATCATACATAGTAACATGAATAAATTACAACTATCATACATAGTAACATGAATAAATTACAACTATCATACATAGTAACATGTATAAATTACAACTATCATACATAGTAACATGAATAAATTACAACTATCATACATAGTAACATGAATAAATTACAACTATCATACATAGTAACATGTATAAATTACAACTATCATACATAGTAACATGTATAAATTACCCACCAATATACCTGTATACTGGCGTGTTTGATTTGGTTGTTGTGGTGTGTGGTTGTTGACTAGGGGAGGTTGTTTTGGTTATGATTGGGGGTGTTGTGAGGTGGGGAGGGGGTGACTCAGGAGAGCAGAAGGGGATGATGACAGTAGTCACAGCTAAGATAAAGTCACCTGCTGAGCTTAGAGACACAGCAGGGGAGGCTAGGATTGCTAGGAGGCTGGGGGAGGTGGGGGAATTGGGAGAGTGAGTGAAGGGGAGCTAAAAGAGTAGGGAAAGTCGTGAATACCATCTCTCTCCCCACCCCCCACTTGTCACGGAGTCTGTGTGGCTAGAAGATGGAGGGTAGGCAGAGAGCCTTCTACTTTACTATTCTGGCCTTGTTTATCCACGCAAACACACAAATAAAGGGTCACAATTGGAAGTTGAAGACTCAGATGAGTCCCAGGTATGTTAGGAAGTATTTCTTCAGTCACAAGTCCCAGAGATGTTAGGAAGTATTTCTTCAGTCACAAGTCCCAGGGATGTTAGGAAGTATTTCTTCAGTCACAAGTCCCAGGGATGTTAGGAAGTATTTCTTCAGTCACAAGTCCCAGGTATGTTAGGAAGTATTTCTTCAGTCACAAGTCCAAGAGATGTTAGGAAGTATTTCTTCAGTCACAAGTCCCAGGGATGTTAGGAAGTATTTCTTCAGTCACAAGTCCCAGGTATGTTAGGAAGTATTTCTTCAGTCACAAGTCCCAGAGATGTTAGGAAGTATTTCTTCAGTCACAAGTCCCAGGGATGTTAGGAATTATTTCTTCGGGGTCTATTAATCTTGACAAAAGACTGACAGACTGAACACATCGACTCCAGACTAAGGGACTAAATACCTCAAACTGTTAATATTCCACCTGTCTCTGCATTAGACTGAACAAACCAATGACTGGCAAAACAGTTCCATACAGAAGATATCTAAATGTCGCACAATAATAATAATAATAATAATAATAATAATAATAATAATAATAATAATAATAATAATAATAAATAATAATAATAATAATAATAATAATAATAATAATAATAATAATAATAATAACAACAGAAATCCCCTGGTTATGCAGAACGTTTCTGACAATT